>NW_026527670.1:0-130786 GCF_022682495.2 Desmodus rotundus | reverse complement strand
GTAGCCCGGAGGGATGGGCTTGGGGTGGGGCCTGCTTGCGCCTGCGCGGCCCCGCCTCTGGGCCCGAAACCAACCAGCCGCGGCTCAGACAAAAGCCATCTCCTGGGGGCCTCCCCCTGTTCTTCCATCCGTAAAGGGGGACCCCTTTACGGATGGAAGAACAGGGGGATCTTCGCTGTGGTGAGGACGGGACGGAGGGGTCTGCGGTTTTGCCGCCACGTAGGCCCGTTGCTCGCACCCAGGCCCCATGTGTCCCAGCTCCATGGAGGATGTGGGCCGCTTATGGCAGAATGCAGGCGTCCTGGGGGAGTGAAGGGACGCCGTGGGCATTCCCCGGGCGAGAGAGGGTGCCTGGGACCCGAGAGAGCACCCGGGAAAATGCCCAGCCCTGGCCCGCGTGGCTCCAGTGGCCTTCCCAGGCTCCTGCCGTGGGGCCTGGTCCCGCTCACCTGGGCCCAGGTTCTCCGCAGGTGAATGCCTTCTGCGGATATCAAGGACCACAGGCGGCGGATCCCTTCACGGGGAGGGGGGGTTCGAGCTCTGTGGAACCCAGGTCGCATCCCACACAGTCCCTTCTCGCAAAGTTCAGCCCAGACTTCAGAGAGTATAAGCGTCTCGGTGCAGATTTGCCGCCTCGGGGCAGGGTGGGGCCGTTTGAGCCAAGAAAGACTCTCAGTCCCCCGGGCAGGTCACAGGCCCGAGACCCCCCGGGAGACCGGGTCCCAGGGCGTGGGTCCCGCCTCCCCGGGTCCGCCCCACCTGGCCCGGAACCGTGGCCGGCCCCTGTTCCCGGCCCCAGGTCCCTGGTTCTTCCCTGACACTCTGCCTCTGGCGGGGTGGGAGACGGGCTGGCAAGTGGGGTCCACGGGAAAAGGATCGGACCTCTGGGTGGCGGGGAGAGCTCCCAGTTCCACGGACACGACCCCAGGGACCCTGTGAAGCAGGCCTGATATGTCCAGGGTGGGCCCCATTGCCCCTAGGGAGGCTTCTGGTGGGGCTGCCTGCCCTGATCCTGCCGGGTACCGCGTCTTGGCCCGAAACTGGCCAGTCGCGGCTCTAAGAAAAGCCATCTCCTGGGGGCCTCCCCCCTGTCCTTCGCAGTTGGGCGGTCGGGACGGAGGGGTCTGCGCGTTTCCAGCCACTTAGCCCAGTGACCCGCAGCCCGGCCCCAGAGTTCCAAGCTCCACGGAGGCAGGGGGCCTCTTATCACGGGAAGCAGGTGTCTCGCGGGGCTCAAGGGATGGCGTGGGCACGCTCTAGGCGAGAGATGTTGCCCGTGCCCCGAGAGAGCCCCGGGGAGAGCCCGAGGCCAGGCCGCAGAGGCTGCCATTGCCTCCCCGGGCTCCTACCATGGGGCCTGGCCCTGCTCGCCCGAGGCCCAGGTTCACCGCAGGTGAATGCCTTTTGCGGACGCCAAGGACAGGAGGCCGCCGATTCCCTCACAGAGATGGGTTTCCGAGCTCTGGGGGACTGAGGTCGCAGCGGTCACACTCCATTTTTGGGTGGTTCAGCAGAGACTGGAAGGTTGAAGCGGCTGGGCCCAAGTCTGCCGCCTTGTGGCAGGGTGGGGGCGTTGCAGGCGAAGCAAGGGTCTTAACCTCGCAGGCTGAGCACAGGCCAGACTCCCCACGGGAGAACCGGTCCGTGGACGAGGGTCCCGCCCGCCCGCCCGGACCCGCTCCACCTGGCGCGGAACCGTGGCCGGCCCCTCTTCCCGGCCCCAGGTCCCTAGTTCTTCCCTGGCACTCTGCCTCTGCGGGGGTGGGAGAGCTGCTGGGAAGTGTGGTCCACGGGAAAACGCGCGGTCCTCTGGGTGGCAGGGAGGGCTTCCCTTAACTCTGACACCAGCCCAGGAACCCTGTGAACCTGGCCTGATATCTCAAGGGGGGGTGGCTGTAGCCCGGAGGGATGGGCTTGGGGTGGGGCCTGCTTGCGCCTGCGCGGCCCCGCCTCTGGGCCCGAAACCAACCAGCCGCGGCTCGGACAAAAGCCATCTCCTGGGGGCCTCCCCCCTGTTCTTCCATCCGTAAAGGGGGACCCCTTTACGGATGGAAGAACAGGGGGATCTTCGCAGTGATGGGGACGGGACGGAGGGGTCTGCGGTTTTGCCGCCACGTAGGCCCGTTGCTCGCACCCAGGCCCCATGTGTCCCAGCTCCATGGAGGATGTGGGCCGCTTATGGCAGAATGCAGGCGTCCTGGGGGAGTGAAGGGACGCCGTGGGCACTCCCCGGGCGAGAGAGGGTGCCTGGGACCCGAGAGAGCACCCGGGAAAATGCCCAGCCCTGGCCCGCGTGGCTCCAGTGGCCTCCCCAGGCTCCTGCCGTGGGGCCTGGTCCCGCTCACCTGGGCCCAGGTTCTCCGCAGGTGAATGCCTTCTGCGGATATCAAGGACCACAGGCGGCGGATCCATTCACGGGGAGGGGGGGTTCGAGCTCTGTGGAACCCAGGTCGCATCCCACACAGTCCCTTCTCGCAAAGTTCAGCCCAGACTTCAGAGAGTATAAGCGTCTCGGTGCAGATTTGCCGCCTCGGGGCAGGGTGGGGCCGTTTGAGCCAAGAAAGACTCTCAGTCCCCCGGGCAGGTCACAGGCCCGAGACCCCCCGGGAGACCGGGTCCCAGGGCGTGGGTCCCGCCTCCCCGGGTCCGCCCCACCTGTCCCGGAACCGTGGCCGGCCCCTGTTCCCGGCCCCAGGTCCCTGGTTCTTCCCTGACACTCTGCCTCTGGCGGGGTGGGAGACGGGCTGGCAAGTGGGGTCCACGGGAAAAGGATCGGACCTCTGGGTGGCGGGGAGAGCTCCCAGTTCCACGGACACGACCCCAGGGACCCTGTGAAGCAGGCCTGATATGTCCAGGGTGGGCCCCATTGCCCCTAGGGAGGCTTCTGGTGGGGCTGCCTGCCCTGATCCTGCCGGGTACCGCGTCTTGGCCCGAAACTGGCCAGTCGCGGCTCTAAGAAAAGCCATCTCCTGGGGGCCTCCCCCCTGTCCTTCGCAGTTGGGCGGTCGGGACGGAGGGGTCTGCGCGTTTCCAGCCACTTAGCCCAGTGACCCGCAGCCCGGCCCCAGAGTTCCAAGCTCCACGGAGGCAGGGGGCCTCTTATCACGGGAAGCAGGTGTCTCGCGGGGCTCAAGGGATGGCGTGGGCACGCTCTAGGCGAGAGATGTTGCCCGTGCCCCGAGAGAGCCCCGGGGAGAGCCCGAGGCCTGGCCGCAGAGGCTGCCATTGCCTCCCCGGGCTCCTACCATGGGGCCTGGCCCTGCTCGCCCGAGGCCCAGGTTCACCGCAGGTGAATGCCTTTTGCGGACGCCAAGGACAGGAGGCCGCCGATTCCCTCACAGAGGTGGGTTTCCGAGCTCTGGGGGACTGAGGTCGCAGCGGTCACACTCCATTTTTGGGTGGTTCAGCAGAGACTGGAGGGTTGAAGCGGCTGGGTCCAAGTCTGCCGCCTTGTGGCAGGGTAGGGGCGTTGCAGGCGAAGCAAGGCTCTTAGCCTCCCAGGCGGGGCACAGGCCAGACTCCCCACGGGAGAACCGGTCCGTGGACGAGGGTCCCGCCCGCCCGCCCGGACCCGCTCCACCTGGCGCGGAACCGTGGCCGGCCCCTCTTCCCGGCCCCAGGTCCCTAGTTCTTCCCTGGCACTCTGCCTCTGCGGGGGTGGGAGAGCTGCTGGGAAGTGTGGTCCACGGGAAAACGCGCGGTCCTCTGGGTGGCAGGGAGGGCTTCCCTTAACTCTGACACCAGCCCAGAAACCCGGTGAACCTGGCCTGATATCTCAAGGGGGGGTGGCTCGTAGCCCGGAGGGATGGGCTTGGGGTGGGGCCTGCTTGCGCCTGCGCGGCCCCGCCTCTGGGCCCGAAACCAACCAGCCGCGGCTCGCACAAAAGCCATCTCCTGGGGGCCTCCCCCCTGTTCTTCCATCCGTAAAGGGGGACCCCTTTACGGATGGAAGAACAGGGGGATCTTCGCTGTGGTGAGGACGGGACGGAGGGGTCTGCGGTTTTGCCGCCACGTAGGCCCGTTGCTCGCACCCAGGCCCCATGTGTCCCAGCTCCATGGAGGATGTGGGCCGCTTATGGCAGAATGCAGGCGTCCTGCGGGGGTGAAGGGACGCCGTGGGCACTCCCCGGGCGAGAGAGGGCGCCTGGGACCCGAGAGAGCACCCGGGAAAATGCCCAGCCCTGGCCCGCGTGGCTCCAGTGGCCTCCCCAGGCTCCTGCCGTGGGGCCTGGTCCCGCTCACCTGGGCCCAGGTTCTCCGCAGGTGAATGCCTTCTGCGGATATCAAGGACCACAGGCGGCGGATCCCTTCACGGGGAGGGGGGGTTCGAGCTCTGTGGAACCCAGGTCGCATCCCACACAGTCCCTTCTCGCAAAGTTCAGCCCAGACTTCAGAGAGTATAAGCGTCTCGGTGCAGATTTGCCGCCTCGGGGCAGGGTGGGGTCTTTTGAGCCAAGAAAGACTCTCAGCCCCCCGGCAGGTCACAGGCCCGAGACCCCCCGGGAGACCGGGTCCCTGGGCGTGGGTCCCGCCTCCCCGGGCCCGCCCCACCTGGCCCGGAACCGTGGCCGGCCCCTGTTCCAGGCCTCAGGTCCCTGGTTCTTCCCTGGCACTCTGCCTCTGGCGGGGTGGGAGACGGGCTGGCAAGTGGGGTCCACGGGAAAAGGATCGGACCTCTGGGTGGCGGGGAGAGCTTCCAGGTCCACGGACACGACCCCAGGGACCCTGTGAAGCAGGCCTGATATGTCCAGGGTGGGGCCCGTTGCCCCGAGGGAGGCTTCTGGTGGGGCTGCCTGCCCTGAGCCTGCAGGGTCCGGCGTCTTGGCCCGAAACGGCCAGCCGCGGCTCTGAGAAAAGCCATCTCCTGGGGGCCTCCCCCCTGTCCTTCGCAGTTGGGCGGTCGGGACGGAGGGGTCTGCGCGTTTCCAGCCACTTAGCCCAGTGACCCGCAGCCCGGCCCCAGAGTTCCAAGCTCCACGGAGGCAGGGGGCCTCTTATCACGGGAAGCAGGTGTCTCGCGGGGCTCAGGGGATGGCGTGGGCACGCTCTAGGCGAGAGATGTTGCCCGTGCCCCGAGAGAGCCCCGGGGAGAGCCCGAGGCCTGGCCGCAGAGGCTGCCATTGCCTCCCCGGGCTCCTACCATGGGGCCTGGCCCTGCTCGCCCGAGGCCCAGGTTCACCGCAGGTGAATGCCTTTTGCGGACGCCAAGGACAGGAGGCCGCCGATTCCCTCACAGAGATGGGTTTCCGAGCTCTGGGGGACTGAGGTCGCAGCGGTCACACTCCATTTTTGGGTGGTTCAGCAGAGACTGGAGGGTTGAAGCGGCTGGGTCCAAGTCTGCCGCCTTGTGGCAGGGTGGGGGCGTTGCAGTCGAAGCAAGGGTCTTAACCTCGCAGGCTGAGCACAGGCCAGACTCCCCACGGGAGAACCGGTCCGTGGACGAGGGTCCCGCCCACCCGCCCGGACCCGCTCCACCTGGCGCGGAACCGTGGCCGGCCCCTCTTCCCGGCCCCAGGTCCCTAGTTCTTCCCTGGCACTCTGCCTCTGCGGGGGTGGGAGAGCTGCTGGGAAGTGTGGTCCACGGGAAAACGCGCGGTCCTCTGAGTGGCAGGGAGGGCTTCCCTTAACTCTGACACCAGCCCAGGAACCCGGTGAACCTGGCCTGATATCTCAAGGGGGGGGTGGCTCGTAGCCCAGAGTGATGGGCTTGGGGTGGGGCCTGCTTGCGCCTGCGCGGCCCCGCCTCTGGGCCCGAAACCACCCAGCCGCGGCTCGGACAAAAGCCATCTCCTGGGGGCCTCCCCCCTGTTCTTCCATCCGTAAAGGGGGACCCCTTTACGGATGGAAGAACAGGGGGATCTTCGCAGTGATGGGGACGGGACGGAGGGGTCTGCGGGTTTGCCGCCTCGTAGGCCCGTTGCTCGCACCCCGGCCCCATGTGTCCCAGCTCCATGGAGGAGGTGGACTGCTTATGGCGGGATGCAGGCGTCCTGCGGGAGTCAGGGGATGGCGTGGGCCCTCCCCGGGCAAGAGAGGGCGCCTGGGACCAGAGAGAGCACCCGGGAAAATGCCCAGCCCTGGCCCGCGTGGCTCCAGTGGCCTCCCCAGGCTCCTGCCGCGGGGCCTGGTCACGCTCACCTGGGCCCAGGTTCTCCGCAGGTGAATGCCTTTTGCGCACACCAAGGACCACAGGCCGCGGATCCCTTCACGGGGAGGGGGGGTTCGAGCTCTGTGGGACCCAGGTCGCATCCCACACAGTCCCTTCTCTCAAAGTTCAGCCCAGACTTTAGAGAGTATAAGCGTCTCGGTGCAGATTTGCCGCCTCGGGGCAGGGTGGGGCCGTTTGAGCCAAGAAAGACTCTCAGCCCCCCAGGCAGGTCACAGGGCCGAGACCCCCCGGGAGACCGGGTCCCAGGGCGTGGGTCCCGCCTCCCCGGGCCCGCCCCACCTGGCCGGGAACCGTGGCCGGCCCCTGTTCCCGGCCCCAGGTCCCTGGTTCTTCCCTGGCACTCTGCCTCTGGCGGGGTGGGAGACGGGCTGGCAAGTGGGGTCCACGGGAAAAGGATCGGACCTCTGGGTGGCGGGGAGAGCTCCCAGTTCCACGGACACGACCCCAGGGACCCTGTGAAGCAGGCCTGATATGTCCAGGGTGGGCCCCATTGCCCCTAGGGAGGCTTCTGGTGGGGCTGCCTGCCCTGATCCTGCCGGGTACCGCGTCTTGGCCCGAAACTGGCCAGTCGCGGCTCTAAGAAAAGCCATCTCCTGGGGGCCTCCCCCCTGTCCTTCGCAGTTGGGCGGTCGGGACGGAGGGGTCTGCGCGTTTCCAGCCACTTAGCCCAGTGACCCGCAGCCCGGCCCCAGAGTTCCAAGCTCCACGGAGGCAGGGGGCCTCTTATCACGGGAAGCAGGTGTCTCGCGGGGCTCAAGGGATGGCGTGGGCACGCTCTAGGCGAGAGATGTTGCCCGTGCCCCGAGAGAGCCCCGGGGAGAGCCCGAGGCCTGGCCGCAGAGGCTGCCATTGCCTCCCCGGGCTCCTACCATGGGGCCTGGCCCTGCTCGCCCGAGGCCCAGGTTCACCGCAGGTGAATGCCTTTTGCGGACGCCAAGGACAGGAGGCCGCCGATTCCCTCACAGACGTGGGTTTCCGAGCTCTGGGGGACTGAGGTCGCAGCGGTCACACTCCATTTTTGGGTGGTTCAGCAGAGACTGGAAGGTTGAAGCGGCTGGGCCCAAGTCTGCCGCCTTGTGGCAGGGTGGGGGCGTTGCAGGCGAAGCAAGGCTCTTAGCCTCCCAGGCGCGGCACAGGCCAGACTCCCCACGGGAGAACCGGTCCGTGGACGAGGGTCCCGCCCGCCCGCCCGGACCCGCTCCACCTGGCGCGGAACCGTGGCCGGCCCCTCTTCCCGGCCCCAGGTCCCTAGTTCTTCCCTGGCACTCTGCCTCTGCGGGGGTGGGAGAGCTGCTGGGAAGTGTGGTCCACGGGAAAACGCGCGGTCCTCTGGGTGGCAGGGAGGGCTTCCCTTAACTCTGACACCAGCCCAGGAACCCTGTGAACCTGGCCTGATATCTCAAGGGGGGGTGGCTGTAGCCCGGAGGGATGGGCTTGGGGTGGGGCCTGCTTGCGCCTGCGCGGCCCCGCCTCTGGGCCCGAAACCAACCAGCCGCGGCTCGGACAAAAGCCATCTCCTGGGGGCCTCCCCCCTGTTCTTCCATCCGTAAAGGGGGACCCCTTTACGGATGGAAGAACAGGGGGATCTTCGCAGTGATGGGGACGGGACGGAGGGGTCTGCGGTTTTGCCGCCACGTAGGCCCGTTGCTCGCACCCAGGCCCCATGTGTCCCAGCTCCATGGAGGATGTGGGCCGCTTATGGCAGAATGCAGGCGTCCTGGGGGAGTGAAGGGACGCCGTGGGCACTCCCCGGGCGAGAGAGGGTGCCTGAGACCCGAGAGAGCATCCGGGAAAATGCCCAGCCCTGGCCCGCGTGGCTCCAGTGGCCTCCCCAGGCTCCTGCCGTGGGGCCTGGTCCCGCTCACCTGGGCCCAGGTTCTCCGCAGGTGAATGCCTTCTGCGGATATCAAGGACCACAGGCGGCGGATCCCTTCACGGGGAGGGGGGGTTCGAGCTCTGTGGAACCCAGGTCGCATCCCACACAGTCCCTTCTCGCAAAGTTCAGCCCAGACTTCAGAGAGTATAAGCGTCTCGGTGCAGATTTGCCGCCTCGGGGCAGGGTGGGGTCTTTTGAGCCAAGAAAGACTCTCAGCCCCCCGGCAGGTCACGGGCCCGAGACCCCCCGGGAGACCGGGTCCCTGGGCGTGGGTCCCGCCTCCCCGGGCCCGCCCCACCTGGCCTGGAACCGTGGCCGGCCCCTGTTCCAGGCCTCAGGTCCCTGGTTCTTCCCTGGCACTCTGCCTCTGGCGGGGTGGGAGACGGGCTGGCAAGTGGGGTCCACGGGAAAAGGATCGGACCTCTGGGTGGCGGGGAGAGCTTCCAGGTCCACGGACACGACCCCAGGGACCCTGTGAAGCAGGCCTGATATGTCCAGGGTGGGGCCCGTTGCCCGGAGGGAGGCTTCTGGTGGGGCTGCCTGCCCTGAGCCTGCAGGGTCCGGCGTCTTGGCCCGAAACGGCCAGCCGCGGCTCTGAGAAAAGCCATCTCCTGGGGGCCTCCCCCCTGTCCTTCGCAGTTGGGCGGTCGGGACGGAGGGGTCTGCGCGTTTCCAGCCACTTAGCCCAGTGACCCGCAGCCCGGCCCCAGAGTTCCAAGCTCCACGGAGGCAGGGGGCCTCTTATCACGGGAAGCAGGTGTCTCGCGGGGCTCAGGGGATGGCGTGGGCACGCTCTAGGCGAGAGATGTTGCCCGTGCCCCGAGAGAGCCCCGGGGAGAGCCCGAGGCCTGGCCGCAGAGGCTGCCATTGCCTCCCCGGGCTCCTACCATGGGGCCTGGCCCTGCTCGCCCGAGGCCCAGGTTCACCGCAGGTGAATGCCTTTTGCGGACGCCAAGGACAGGAGGCCGCCGATTCCCTCACAGAGATGGGTTTCCGAGCTCTGGGGGACTGAGGTCGCAGCGGTCACACTCCATTTTTGGGTGGTTCAGCAGAGACTGGAGGGTTGAAGCGGCTGGGACCAAGTCTGCCGCCTTGTGGCAGGGTGGGGGCGTTGCAGTCGAAGCAAGGGTCTTAACCTCGCAGGCTGAGCACAGGCCAGACTCCCCACGGGAGAACCGGTCCGTGGACGAGGGTCCCGCCCACCCGCCCGGACCCGCTCCACCTGGCGCGGAACCGTGGCCGGCCCCTCTTCCCGGCCCCAGGTCCCTAGTTCTTCCCTGGCACTCTGCCTCTGCGGGGGTGGGAGAGCTGCTGGGAAGTGTGGTCCACGGGAAAACGCGCGGTCCTCTGGGTGGCAGGGAGGGCTTCCCTTAACTCTGACACCAGCCCAGGAACCCGGTGAACCTGGCCTGATATCTCAAGGGGGGGGTGGCTCGTAGCCCAGAGTGATGGGCTTGGGGTGGGGCCTGCTTGCGCCTGCGCGGCCCCGCCTCTGGGCCCGAAACCACCCAGCCGCGGCTCGGACAAAAGCCATCTCCTGGGGGCCTCCCCCCTGTTCTTCCATCCGTAAAGGGGGACCCCTTTACGGATGGAAGAACAGGGGGATCTTCGCTGGTGTGAGGACGGGACGGAGGGGTCTGCGGTTTTGCCGCCACGTAGGCCCGTTGCTCGCACCCAGGCCCCATGTGTCCCAGCTCCATGGAGGAGGTGGGCCGCTTATGGCAGGATGCAGGCGTCCTGCGGGGGTGAAGGGACGCCGTGGGCACTCCCCGGGCGAGAGAGGGCGCCTGGGACCCGAGAGAGCACCCGGGAAAATGCCCAGCCCTGGCCCGCGTGGCTCCAGTGGCCTCCCCAGGCTCCTGCCGTGGGGCCTGGTCCCGCTCACCTGGGCCCAGGTTCTCCGCAGGTGAATGCCTTCTGCGGATATCAAGGACCACAGGCGGCGGATCCCTTCACGGGGAGGGGGGGTTCGAGCTCTGTGGAACCCAGGTCGCATCCCACACAGTCCCTTCTCGCAAAGTTCAGCCCAGACTTCAGAGAGTATAAGCGTCTCGGTGCAGATTTGCCGCCTCGGGGCAGGGTGGGGTCTTTTGAGCCAAGAAAGACTCTCAGTCCCCAGGCAGGTCAGAGGCCCGAGACCCCCCGGGAGACCGGGTCCCTGGGCGTGGGTCCCGCCTCCCCGGGCCCGCCCCACCTGGCCCGGAACCGTGGCCGGCCCCTGTTCCAGGCCTCAGGTCCCTGGTTTTTCCCTGGCACTCTGCCTCTGGCGGGGTGGGAGACGGGCTGGCAAGTGGGGTCCACGGGAAAAGGATCGGACCTCTGGGTGGCGGGGAGAGCTTCCAGGTCCACGGACACGACCCCAGGGACCCTGTGAAGCAGGCCTGATATGTCCAGGGTGGGGCCCGTTGCCCCGAGGGAGGCTTCTGGTGGGGCTGCCTGCCCTGAGCCTGCAGGGTCCGGCGTCTTGGCCCGAAACGGCCAGCCGCGGCTCTGAGAAAAGCCATCTCCTGGGGGCCTCCCCCCTGTCCTTCGCAGTTGGGCGGTCGGGACGGAGGGGTCTGCGCGTTTCCAGCCACTTAGCCCAGTGACCCGCAGCCCGGCCCCAGAGTTCCAAGCTCCACGGAGGCAGGGGGCCTCTTATCACGGGAAGCAGGTGTCTCGCGGGGCTCAAGGGATGGCGTGGGCACGCTCTAGGCGAGAGATGTTGCCCGTGCCCCGAGAGAGCCCCGGGGAGAGCCCGAGGCCTGGCCGCAGAGGCTGCCATTGCCTCCCCGGGCTCCTACCATGGGGCCTGGCCCTGCTCGCCCGAGGCCCAGGTTCACCGCAGGTGAATGCCTTTTGCGGACGCCAAGGACAGGAGGCCGCCGATTCCCTCACAGAGGTGGGTTTCCGAGCTCTGGGGGACTGAGGTCGCAGCGGTCACACTCCATTTTTGGGTGGTTCAGCAGAGACTGGAGGGTTGAAGCGGCTGGGTCCAAGTCTGCCGCCTTGTGGCAGGGTGGGGGCGTTGCAGGCGAAGCAAGGGTCTTAACCTCGCAGGCTGAGCACAGGCCAGACTCCCCACGGGAGAACCGGTCCGTGGACGAGGGTCCCGCCCGCCCGCCCGGACCCGCTCCACCTGGCGCGGAACCGTGGCCGGCCCCTCTTCCCGGCCCCAGGTCCCTAGTTCTTCCCTGGCACTCTGCCTCTGCCGGGGTGGGAGAGCTGCTGGGAAGTGTGGTCCACGGGAAAACGCGCGGTCCTCTGGGTGGCAGGGAGGGCTTCCCTTAACTCTGACACCAGCCCAGGAACCCGGTGAACCTGGCCTGATATCTCAAGGGGGGGGTGGCTCGTAGCCCAGAGTGATGGGCTTGGGGTGGGGCCTGCTTGCGCCTGCGCGGCCCCGCCTCTGGGCCCGAAACCACCCAGCCGCGGCTCGGACAAAAGCCATCTCCTGGGGGCCTCCCCCCTGTTCTTCCATCCGTAAACGGGGACCCCTTTACGGATGGAAGAACAGGGGGATCTTCGCAGTGATGGGGACGGGACGGAGGGGTCTGCGGGTTTGCCGCCTCGTAGGCCAGTTGCTCACACCCCGGCCCCATGTGTCCCAGCTCCATGGAGGAGGTGGGCTGCTTATGGCGGGATGCAGGCGTCCTGCGGGAGTCAGGGGATGGCGTGGGCCCTCCCCGGGCAAGAGAGGGCGCCTGGGACCCGAGAGAGCACCCGGGAAAATGCCCAGCCCTGGCCCCCGTGGCTCCAGTGGCCTCCCCAGGCTCCTGCCGCGGGGCCTGGTCACGCTCACCTGGGCCCAGGTTCTCCGCAGTTGAATGCCTTCTGCGGATATCAAGGACCACAGGCGGCGGATCCCTTCACGGGGAGGGGGGGTTCGAGCTCTGTGGAACCCAGGTCGCATCCCACACAGTCCCTTCTCGCAAAGTTCAGCCCAGACGTCAGAGAGTATAAGCGTCTCGGTGCAGATTTGCCGCCTCGGGGCAGGGTGGGGTCTTTTGAGCCAAGAAAGACTCTCAGTCCCCAGGCAGGTCACAGGCCGGAGACCCCCCGGGAGACCGGGTCCCTGGGCGTGGGTCCCGCCTCCCCGGGCCCGCCCCACCTGGCCCGGAACCGTGGCCGGCCCCTGTTCCAGGCCTCAGGTCCCTGGTTCTTCCCTGGCACTCTGCCTCTGGCGGGGTGGGAGACGGGCTGGCAAGTGGGGTCCACGGGAAAAGGATCGGACCTCTGGGTGGCGGGGAGAGCTTCCAGGTCCACGGACACGACCCCAGGGACCCTGTGAAGCAGGCCTGATATGTCCAGGGTGGGGCCCGTTGCCCCGAGGGAGGCTTCTGGTGGGGCTGCCTGCCCTGAGCATGCAGGGTCCCGCGTCTTGGCCCGAAACGGCCAGCCGCGGCTCTGAGAAAAGCCATCTCCTGGGGGCCTCCCCCCTGTCCTTCGCAGTTGGGCGGTCGGGACGGAGGGGTCTGCGCGTTTCCAGCCACTTAGCCCAGTGACCCGCAGCCCGGCCCCAGAGTTCCAAGCTCCACGGAGGCAGGGGGCCTCTTATCACGGGAAGCAGGTGTCTCGCGGGGCTCAGGGGATGGCGTGGGCACGCTCTAGGCGAGAGATGTTGCCCGTGCCCCGAGAGAGCCCCGGGGAGAGCCCGAGGCCTGGCCGCAGAGGCTGCCATTGCCTCCCCGGGCTCCTACCATGGGGCCTGGCCCTGCTCGCCCGAGGCCCAGGTTCACCGCAGGTGAATGCCTTTTGCGGACGCCAAGGACAGGAGGCCGCCGATTCCCTCACAGAGATGGGTTTCCGAGCTCTGGGGGACTGAGGTCGCAGCGGTCACACTCCATTTTTGGGTGGTTCAGCAGAGACTGGAGGGTTGAAGCGGCTGGGTCCAAGTCTGCCGCCTTGTGGCAGGGTGGGGGCGTTGCAGTCGAAGCAAGGGTCTTAACCTCGCAGGCTGAGCACAGGCCAGACTCCCCACGGGAGAACCGGTCCGTGGACGAGGGTCCCGCCCCCCGCCCGGACCCGCTCCACCTGGCGCGGAACCGTGGCCGGCCCCTCTTCCCGGCCCCAGGTCCCTAGTTCTTCCCTGGCACTCTGCCTCTGCGGGGGTGGGAGAGCTGCTGGGAAGTGTGGTCCACGGGAAAACGCGCGGTCCTCTGGGTGGCAGGGAGGGCTTCCCTTAACTCTGACACCAGCCCAGGAACCCGGTGAACCTGGCCTGATATCTCAAGGGGGGGGTGGCTCGTAGCCCAGAGTGATGGGCTTGGGGTGGGGCCTGCTTGCCTCTGCGCGGCCCCGCCTCTGGGCCCGAAACCACCCAGCCGCGGCTCGGACAAAAGCCATCTCCTGGGGGCCTCCCCCCTGTTCTTCCATCCGTAAAGGGGGACCCCTTTACGGATGGAAGAACAGGGGGATCTTCGCAGTGATGGGGACGGGAAGGAGGGGTCTGCGGGTTTGCTGCCTCGTAGGCCCGTTGCTCGCACCCCGGCCCCATGTGTCCCAGCTCCATGGAGGAGGTGGGCTGCTTATGGCGGGATGCAGGCGTCCTGCGGGAGTCAGGGGATGGCGTGGGCCCTCCCCGGGCAAGAGAGGGCGCCTGGGACCAGAGAGAGCACCCGGGAAAATGCCCAGCCCTGGCCCCCGTGGCTCCAGTGGCCTCCCCAGGCTCCTGCCGCGGGGCCTGGTCACGCTCACCTGGGCCCAGGTTCTCTGCAGGTGAATGCCTTTTGCGCACACCAAGGACCACAGGCCGCGGATCCCTTCACGGGGAGGGGGGGTTCGAGCTCTGTGGGACCCAGGTCGCATCCCACACAGTCCCTTCTCTCAAAGTTCAGCCCAGACTTTAGAGAGTATAAGCGTCTCGGTGCAGATTTGCCGCCTCGGGGCAGGGTGGGGCCGTTTGAGCCAAGAAAGACTCTCAGCCCCCCAGGCAGGTCACAGGGCGGAGACCCCCCGGGAGACCGGGTCCCAGGGCGTGGGTCCCGCCTCCCCGGGCCCGCCCCACCTGGCCCGGAACCGTGGCCGGCCCCTGTTCCCGGCCCCAGGTCCCTGGTTCTTCCCTGGCACTCTGCCTCTGGCGGGGTGGGAGACGGGCTGGCAAGTGGGGTCCACGGGAAAAGGATCGGACCTCTGGGTGGCGGGGAGAGCTCCCAGTTCCACGGACACGACCCCAGGGACCCTGTGAAGCAGGCCTGATATGTCCAGGGTGGGCCCCATTGCCCCTAGGGAGGCTTCTGGTGGGGCTGCCTGCCCTGATCCTGCCGGATACCGCGTCTTGGCCCGAAACTGGCCAGTCGCGGCTCTAAGAAAAGCCATCTCCTGGGGGCCTCCCCCCTGTCCTTCGCAGTTGGGCGGTCGGGACGGAGGGGTCTGCGCGTTTCCAGCCACTTAGCCCAGTGACCCGCAGCCCGGCCCCAGAGTTCCAAGCTCCACGGAGGCAGGGGGCCTCTTATCACGGGAAGCAGGTGTCTCGCGGGGCTCAAGGGATGGCGTGGGCACGCTCTAGGCGAGAGATGTTGCCCGTGCCCCGAGAGAGCCCCGGGGAGAGCCCGAGGCCTGGCCGCAGAGGCTGCCATTGCCTCCCCGGGCTCCTACCATGGGGCCTGGCCCTGCTCGCCCGAGGCCCAGGTTCACCGCAGGTGAATGCCTTTTGCGGACGCCAAGGACAGGAGGCCGCCGATTCCCTCACAGAGGTGGGTTTCCGAGCTCTGGGGGACTGAGGTCGCAGCGGTCACACTCCATTTTTGGGTGGTTCAGCAGAGACTGGAGGGTTGAAGCGGCTGGGTCCAAGTCTGCCGCCTTGTGGCAGGGTCGGGGCGTTGCAGGCGAAGCAAGGCTCTTAGCCTCCCAGGCGCGGCACAGGCCAGACTCCCCACGGGAGAACCGGTCCGTGGACGAGGGTCCCGCCCGCCCGCCCGGACCCGCTCCACCTGGTGCGGAACCGTGGCCGGCCCCTCTTCCCGGCCCCAGGTCCCTAGTTCTTCCCTGGCACTCTGCCTCTGCGGGGGTGGGAGAGCTGCTGGGAAGTGTGGTCCACGGGAAAACGCGCGGTCCTCTGGGTGGCAGGGAGGGCTTCCCTTAACTCTGACACCAGCCCAGGAACCCTGTGAACCTGGCCTGATATCTCAAGGGGGGGTGGCTGTAGCCCGGAGGGATGGGCTTGGGGTGGGGCCTGCTTGCGCCTGCGTGGCCCCGCCTCTGGGCCCGAAACCAACCAGCCGCGGCTCGGACAAAAGCCATCTCCTGGGGGCCTCCCCCCTGTTCTTCCATCCGTAAAGGGGGACCCCTTTACAGATGGAAGAACAGGGGGATCTTCGCTGTGGTGAGGACGCGACGGAGGGATCTGCGGTTTTGCCGCCACGTAGGCCCGTTGCTCGCACCCAGGCCCCATGTGTCCCAGCTCCATGGAGGATGTGGGCCGCTTATGGCGGGATGCAGGCGTCCTGCGGGAGTCAGGGGATGGCGTGGGCCCTCCCCGGGCAAGAGAGGGCGCCTGGGACCCGAGAGAGCACCCGGGAAAATGCCCAGCCCTGGCCCCCGTGGCTCCAGTGGCCTCCCCAGGCTCCTGCCGCGGGGCCTGGTCACGCTCACCTGGGCCCAGGTTCTCCGCAGGTGAATGCCTTTTGCGCACACCAAGGACCACAGGCCGCGGATCCCTTCACGGGGAGGGGGGGTTCGAGCTCTGTGGGACCCAGGTCGCATCCCACACAGTCCCTTCTCTCAAAGTTCAGCCCAGACTTTAGAGAGTATAAGCGTCTCGGTGCAGATTTGCCGCCTCGGGGCAGGGTGGGGTCTTTTGAGCCAAGAAAGACTCTCAGCCCCCCGGCAGGTCACAGGCCCGAGACCCCCCGGGAGACCGGGTCCCAGGGCGTGGGTCCCGCCTCCCCGGGCCCGCCCCACCTGGCCCGGAACCGTGGCCGGCCCCTGTTCCAGGCCTCAGGTCCCTGGTTCTTCCCTGGCACTCTGCCTCTGGCGGGGTGGGAGACGGGCTGGCAAGTGGGGTCCACGGGAAAAGGATCGGACCTCTGGGTGGCGGGGAGAGCTTCCAGGTCCACGGACACGACCCCAGGGACCCTGTGAAGCAGGCCTGATATGTCCAGGGTGGGGCCCGTTGCCCGGAGGGAGGCGTCTGGTGGGGCTGCCTGCCCTGAGCCTGCAGGGTCCGGCGTCTTGGCCCGAAACGGCCAGCCGCGGCTCTGAGAAAAGCCATCTCCTGGGGGCCTCCCCCCTGTCCTTCGCAGTTGGGCGGTCGGGACGGAGGGGTCTGCGCGTTTCCAGCCACTTAGCCCAGTGACCCGCAGCCCGGCCCCAGAGTTCCAAGCTCCACGGAGGCAGGGGGCCTCTTATCACGGGAAGCAGGTGTCTCGCGGGGCTCAGGGGATGGCGTGGGCACGCTCTAGGCGAGAGATGTTGCCCGTGCCCCGAGAGAGCCCCGGGGAGAGCCCGAGGCCTGGCCGCAGAGGCTGCCATTGCCTCCCCGGGCTCCTACCATGGGGCCTGGCCCTGCTCGCCCGAGGCCCAGGTTCACCGCAGGTGAATGCCTTTTGCGGACGCCAAGGACAGGAGGCCGCCGATTCCCTCACAGAGGTGGGTTTCCGAGCTCTGGGGGACTGAGGTCGCAGCGGTCACACTCCATTTTTGGGTGGTTCAGCAGAGACTGGAAGGTTGAAGCGGCTGGGTCCAAGTCTGCCGCCTTGTGGCAGGGTGGGGGCGTTGCAGGCGAAGCAAGGCTCTTAGCCTCCCAGTCGCGGCACAGGCCAGACTCCCCACGGGAGAACCGGTCCGTGGACAAGGGTCCCGCCCGCCCGCCCGGACCCGCTCCACCTGGCGCGGAACCGTGGCCGGCCCCTCTTCCCGGCCCCAGGTCCCTAGTTCTTCCCTGGCACTCTGCCTCTGCCGGGGTGGGAGAGCTGCTGGGAAGTGTGGTCCACGGGAAAACGCGCGGTCCTCTGGGTGGCAGGGAGGGCTTCCCTTAACTCTGACACCAGCCCAGGAACCCTGTGAACCTGGCCTGATATCTCAAGGGGGGGGTGGCTCGTAGCCCGGAGGGATGGGCTTGGGGTGGGGCCTGCTTGCGCCTGCGCGGCCCCGCCTCTGGGCCCGAAACCAACCAGCCGCGGCTCAGACAAAAGCCATCTCCTGGGGGCCTCCCCCTGTTCTTCCATCCGTAAAGGGGGACCCCTTTACGGATGGAAGAACAGGGGGATCTTCGCTGTGGTGAGGACGGGACGGAGGGGTCTGCGGTTTTGCCGCCACGTAGGCCCGTTGCTCGCACCCAGGCCCCATGTGTCCCAGCTCCATGGAGGATGTGGGCCGCTTATGGCAGAATGCAGGCGTCCTGGGGGAGTGAAGGGACGCCGTGGGCACTCCCCGGGCGAGAGAGGGCGCCTGGGACCCGAGAGAGCACCCGGGAAAATGCCCAGCCCTGGCCCCCGTGGCTCCAGTGGCCTCCCCAGGCTCCTGCCGCGGGGCCTGGTCACGCTCACCTGGGCCCAGATTCTCCGCAGGTGAATGCCTTTTGCGCACACCAAGGAACAGAGGCCGCGGATCCCTTCACGGGGAGGGGGGGTTCGAGCTCTGTGGGACCCAGGTCGCATCCCACACAGTCCCTTCTCTCAAAGTTCAGCCCAGACTTTAGAGAGTATAAGCGTCTCGGTGCAGATTTGCCGCCTCGGGGCAGGGTGGGGTCTTTGGAGCCAAGAAAGACTCTCAGCCCCCCGGCAGGTCACAGGCCCGAGACCCCCCGGGAGACCGGGTCCCAGGGCGTGGGTCCCGCCTCCCCGGGCCCGCCCCACCTGGCCCGGAACCGTGGCCGGCCCCTGTTCCAGGCCTCAGGTCCCTGGTTCTTCCCTGGCACTCTGCCTCTGGCGGGGTGGGAGACGGGCTGGCAAGTGGGGTCCACGGGAAAAGGATCGGACCTCTGGGTGGCGGGGAGAGCTTCCAGGTCCACGGACACGACCCCAGGGACCCTGTGAAGCAGGCCTGATATGTCCAGGGTGGGGCCCGTTGCCCCGAGGGAGGCGTCTGGTGGGGCTGCCTGCCCTGAGCCTGCAGGGTCCGGCGTCTTGGCCCGAAACGGCCAGCCGCGGCTCTGAGAAAAGCCATCTCCTGGGGGCCTCCCCCCTGTCCTTCGCAGTTGGGCCGTCGGGACGGAGGGGTCTGCGCGTTTCCAGCCACTTAGCCCAGTGACCCGCAGCCCGGCCCCAGAGTTCCAAGCTCCACGGAGGCAGGGGGCCTCTTATCACGGGAAGCAGGTGTCTCGCGGGGCTCAAGGGATGGCGTGGGCACGCTCTAGGCGAGAGATGTTGCCCGTGCCCCGAGAGAGCCCCGGGGAGAGCCCGAGGCCAGGCCGCAGAGGCTGCCATTGCCTCCCCGGGCTCCTACCATGGGGCCTGGCCCTGCTCGCCCGAGGCCCAGGTTCACCGCAGGTGAATGCCTTTTGCGGACGCCAAGGACAGGAGGCCGCCGATTCCCTCACAGAGATGGGTTTCCGAGCTCTGGGGGACTGAGGTCGCAGCGGTCACACTCCATTTTTGGGTGGTTCAGCAGAGACTGGAAGGTTGAAGCGGCTGGGCCCAAGTCTGCCGCCTTGTGGCAGGGTGGGGGCGTTGCAGGCGAAGCAAGGGTCTTAACCTCGCAGGCTGAGCACAGGCCAGACTCCCCACGGGAGAACCGGTCCGTGGACGAGGGTCCCGCCCGCCCGCCCGGACCCGCTCCACCTGGCGCGGAACCGTGGCCGGCCCCTCTTCCCGGCCCCAGGTCCCTAGTTCTTCCCTGGCACTCTGCCTCTGCGGGGGTGGGAGAGCTGCTGGGAAGTGTGGTCCACGGGAAAACGCGCGGTCCTCTGGGTGGCAGGGAGGGCTTCCCTTAACTCTGACACCAGCCCAGGAACCCGGTGAACCTGGCCTGATATCTCAAGGGGGGGGTGGCTGTAGCCCGGAGTGATGGGCTTGGGGTGGGGCCTGCTTGCGCCTGCGCGGCCCCGCCTCTGGGCCCGAAACCAACCAGCCGCGGCTCGGACAAAAGCCATCTCCTGGGGGCCTCCCCCCTGTTCTTCCATCCGTAAAGGGGGACCCCTTTACGGATGGAAGAACAGGGGGATCTTCGCAGTGATGGGGACGGGACGGAGGGGTCTGCGGTTTTGCCGCCACGTAGGCCCGTTGCTCGCACCCAGGCCCCATGTGTCCCAGCTCCATGGAGGATGTGGGCCGCTTATGGCAGAATGCAGGCGTCCTGGGGGAGTGAAGGGACGCCGTGGGCACTCCCCGGGCGAGAGAGGGCGCCTGGGACCCGAGAGAGCACCCGGGAAAATGCCCAGCCCTGGCCCGCGTGGCTCCAGTGGCCTCCCCAGGCTCCTGCCGTGGGGCCTGGTCCCGCTCACCTGGGCCCAGGTTCTCCGCAGGTGAATGCCTTCTGCGGATATCAAGGACCACAGGCGGCGGATCCCTTCACGGAGAGGGGGGGTTCGAGCTCTGTGGAACCCAGGTCGCATCCCACACAGTCCCTTCTCGCAAAGTTCAGCCCAGACTTCAGAGAGTATAAGCGTCTCGGTGCAGATTTGCCGCCTCGGGGCAGGGTGGGGTCTTTTGAGCCAAGAAAGACTCTCAGCCCCCCGGCAGGTCACGGGCCCGAGACCCCCCGGGAGACCGGGTCCCAGGGCGTGGGTCCCGCCTCCCCGGGCCCGCCCCACCTGGCCGGGAACCGTGGCCGGCCCCTGTTCCAGGCCTCAGGTCCCTGGTTCTTCCCTGGCACTCTGCCTCTGGCGGGGTGGGAGACGGGCTGGCAAGTGGGGTCCACGGGAAAAGGATCGGACCTCTGGGTGGCGGGGAGAGCTTCCAGGTCCACGGACACGACCCCAGGGACCCTGTGAAGCAGGCCTGATATGTCCAGGGTGGGGCCCGTTGCCCCGAGGGAGGCTTCTGGTGGGGCTGCCTGCCCTGAGCCTGCAGGGTCCGGCGTCTTGGCCCGAAACGGCCAGCCGCGGCTCTGAGAAAAGCCATCTCCTGGGGGCCTCCCCCCTGTCCTTCGCAGTTGGGCGGTCGGGACGGAGGGGTCTGCGCGTTTCCAGCCACTTAGCCCAGTGACCCGCAGCCCGGCCCCAGAGTTCCAAGCTCCACGGAGGCAGGGGGCCTCTTATCACGGGAAGCAGGTGTCTCGCGGGGCTCAGGGGATGGCGTGGGCACGCTCTAGGCGAGAGATGTTGCCCGTGCCCCGAGAGAGCCCCGGGGAGAGCCCGAGGCCTGGCCGCAGAGGCTGCCATTGCCTCCCCGGGCTCCTACCATGGGGCCTGGCCCTGCTCGCCCGAGGCCCAGGTTCACCGCAGGTGAATGCCTTTTGCGGACGCCAAGGACAGGAGGCCGCCGATTCCCTCACAGAGATGGGTTTCCGAGCTCTGGGGGACTGAGGTCGCAGCGGTCACACTCCATTTTTGGGTGGTTCAGCAGAGACTGGAGGGTTGAAGCGGCTGGGTCCAAGTCTGCCGCCTTGTGGCAGGGTGGGGGCGTTGCAGTCGAAGCAAGGGTCTTAACCTCGCAGGCTGAGCACAGGCCAGACTCCCCACGGGAGAACCGGTCCGTGGACAAGGGTCCCGCCCGCCCGCCCGGACCCGCTCCACCTGGCGCGGAACCGTGGCCGGCCCCTCTTCCCGGCCCCAGGTCCCTAGTTCTTCCCTGGCACTCTGCCTCTGCGGGGGTGGGAGAGCTGCTGGGAAGTGTGGTCCACGGGAAAACGCGCGGTCCTCTGGGTGGCAGGGAGGGCTTCCCTTAACTCTGACACCAGCCCAGGAACCCTGTGAACCTGGCCTGATATCTCAAGGGGGGGTGGCTCGTAGCCCGGAGGGATGGGCTTGGGGTGGGGCCTGCTTGCGCCTGCGCGGCCCCGCCTCTGGGCCCGAAACCAACCAGCCGCGGCTCAGACAAAAGCCATCTCCTGGGGGCCTCCCCCTGTTCTTCCAATCGTAAAGGGGGACCCCTTTACGGATGGAAGAACAGGGGGATCTTCGCTGTGGTGAGGACGGGACGGAGGGGTCTGCGGTTTTGCCGCCACGTAGGCCCGTTGCTCGCACCCAGGCCCCATGTGTCCCAGCTCCATGGAGGATGTGGGCCGCTTATGGCAGAATGCAGGCGTCCTGGGGGAGTGAAGGGACGCCGTGGGCACTCCCCGGGCGAGAGAGGGTGCCTGGGACCCGAGAGAGCACCCGGGAAAATGCCCAGCCCTGGCCCGCGTGGCTCCAGTGGCCTCCCCAGGCTCCTGCCGTGGGGCCTGGTCCCGCTCACCTGGGCCCAGGTTCTCCGCAGGTGAATGCCTTCTGCGGATATCAAGGACCACAGGCGGCGGATCCCTTCACGGGGAGGGGGGGTTCGAGCTCTGTGGAACCCAGGTCGCATCCCACACAGTCCCTTCTCGCAAAGTTCAGCCCAGACTTCAGAGAGTATAAGCGTCTCGGTGCAGATTTGCCGCCTCGGGGCAGGGTGGGGCCGTTTGAGCCAAGAAAGACTCTCAGTCCCCCGGGCAGGTCACAGGCCCGAGACCCCCCGGGAGACCGGGTCCCAGGGCGTGGGTCCCGCCTCCCCGGGTCCGCCCCACCTGGCCCGGAACCGTGGCCGGCCCCTGTTCCCGGCCCCAGGTCCCTGGTTCTTCCCTGACACTCTGCCTCTGGCGGGGTGGGAGACGGGCTGGCAAGTGGGGTCCACGGGAAAAGGATCGGACCTCTGGGTGGCGGGGAGAGCTCCCAGTTCCACGGACACGACCCCAGGGACCCTGTGAAGCAGGCCTGATATGTCCAGGGTGGGCCCCATTGCCCCTAGGGAGGCTTCTGGTGGGGCTGCCTGCCCTGATCCTGCCGGGTACCGCGTCTTGGCCCGAAACTGGCCAGTCGCGGCTCTAAGAAAAGCCATCTCCTGGGGGCCTCCCCCCTGTCCTTCGCAGTTGGGCGGTCGGGACGGAGGGGTCTGCGCGTTTCCAGCCACTTAGCCCAGTGACCCGCAGCCCGGCCCCAGAGTTCCAAGCTCCACGGAGGCAGGGGGCCTCTTATCACGGGAAGCAGGTGTCTCGCGGGGCTCAAGGGATGGCGTGGGCACGCTCTAGGCGAGAGATGTTGCCCGTGCCCCGAGAGAGCCCCGGGGAGAGCCCGAGGCCAGGCCGCAGAGGCTGCCATTGCCTCCCCGGGCTCCTACCATGGGGCCTGGCCCTGCTCGCCCGAGGCCCAGGTTCACCGCAGGTGAATGCCTTTTGCGGACGCCAAGGACAGGAGGCCGCCGATTCCCTCACAGAGATGGGTTTCCGAGCTCTGGGGGACTGAGGTCGCAGCGGTCACACTCCATTTTTGGGTGGTTCAGCAGAGACTGGAAGGTTGAAGCGGCTGGGCCCAAGTCTGCCGCCTTGTGGCAGGGTGGGGGCGTTGCAGGCGAAGCAAGGGTCTTAACCTCGCAGGCTGAGCACAGGCCAGACTCCCCACGGGAGAACCGGTCCGTGGACGAGGGTCCCGCCCGCCCGCCCGGACCCGCTCCACCTGGCGCGGAACCGTGGCCGGCCCCTCTTCCCGGCCCCAGGTCCCTAGTTCTTCCCTGGCACTCTGCCTCTGCGGGGGTGGGAGAGCTGCTGGGAAGTGTGGTCCACGGGAAAACGCGCGGTCCTCTGGGTGGCAGGGAGGGCTTCCCTTAACTCTGACACCAGCCCAGGAACCCTGTGAACCTGGCCTGATATCTCAAGGGGGGGTGGCTGTAGCCCGGAGGGATGGGCTTGGGGTGGGGCCTGCTTGCGCCTGCGCGGCCCCGCCTCTGGGCCCGAAACCAACCAGCCGCGGCTCGGACAAAAGCCATCTCCTGGGGGCCTCCCCCCTGTTCTTCCATCCGTAAAGGGGGACCCCTTTACGGATGGAAGAACAGGGGGATCTTCGCAGTGATGGGGACGGGACGGAGGGGTCTGCGGTTTTGCCGCCACGTAGGCCCGTTGCTCGCACCCAGGCCCCATGTGTCCCAGCTCCATGGAGGATGTGGGCCGCTTATGGCAGAATGCAGGCGTCCTGGGGGAGTGAAGGGACGCCGTGGGCACTCCCCGGGCGAGAGAGGGTGCCTGGGACCCGAGAGAGCACCCGGGAAAATGCCCAGCCCTGGCCCGCGTGGCTCCAGTGGCCTCCCCAGGCTCCTGCCGTGGGGCCTGGTCCCGCTCACCTGGGCCCAGGTTCTCCGCAGGTGAATGCCTTCTGCGGATATCAAGGACCACAGGCGGCGGATCCATTCACGGGGAGGGGGGGTTCGAGCTCTGTGGAACCCAGGTCGCATCCCACACAGTCCCTTCTCGCAAAGTTCAGCCCAGACTTCAGAGAGTATAAGCGTCTCGGTGCAGATTTGCCGCCTCGGGGCAGGGTGGGGCCGTTTGAGCCAAGAAAGACTCTCAGTCCCCCGGGCAGGTCACAGGCCCGAGACCCCCCGGGAGACCGGGTCCCAGGGCGTGGGTCCCGCCTCCCCGGGTCCGCCCCACCTGTCCCGGAACCGTGGCCGGCCCCTGTTCCCGGCCCCAGGTCCCTGGTTCTTCCCTGACACTCTGCCTCTGGCGGGGTGGGAGACGGGCTGGCAAGTGGGGTCCACGGGAAAAGGATCGGACCTCTGGGTGGCGGGGAGAGCTCCCAGTTCCACGGACACGACCCCAGGGACCCTGTGAAGCAGGCCTGATATGTCCAGGGTGGGCCCCATTGCCCCTAGGGAGGCTTCTGGTGGGGCTGCCTGCCCTGATCCTGCCGGGTACCGCGTCTTGGCCCGAAACTGGCCAGTCGCGGCTCTAAGAAAAGCCATCTCCTGGGGGCCTCCCCCCTGTCCTTCGCAGTTGGGCGGTCGGGACGGAGGGGTCTGCGCGTTTCCAGCCACTTAGCCCAGTGACCCGCAGCCCGGCCCCAGAGTTCCAAGCTCCACGGAGGCAGGGGGCCTCTTATCACGGGAAGCAGGTGTCTCGCGGGGCTCAAGGGATGGCGTGGGCACGCTCTAGGCGAGAGATGTTGCCCGTGCCCCGAGAGAGCCCCGGGGAGAGCCCGAGGCCTGGCCGCAGAGGCTGCCATTGCCTCCCCGGGCTCCTACCATGGGGCCTGGCCCTGCTCGCCCGAGGCCCAGGTTCACCGCAGGTGAATGCCTTTTGCGGACGCCAAGGACAGGAGGCCGCCGATTCCCTCACAGAGGTGGGTTTCCGAGCTCTGGGGGACTGAGGTCGCAGCGGTCACACTCCATTTTTGGGTGGTTCAGCAGAGACTGGAGGGTTGAAGCGGCTGGGTCCAAGTCTGCCGCCTTGTGGCAGGGTAGGGGCGTTGCAGGCGAAGCAAGGCTCTTAGCCTCCCAGGCGGGGCACAGGCCAGACTCCCCACGGGAGAACCGGTCCGTGGACGAGGGTCCCGCCCGCCCGCCCGGACCCGCTCCACCTGGCGCGGAACCGTGGCCGGCCCCTCTTCCCGGCCCCAGGTCCCTAGTTCTTCCCTGGCACTCTGCCTCTGCGGGGGTGGGAGAGCTGCTGGGAAGTGTGGTCCACGGGAAAACGCGCGGTCCTCTGGGTGGCAGGGAGGGCTTCCCTTAACTCTGACACCAGCCCAGAAACCCGGTGAACCTGGCCTGATATCTCAAGGGGGGGTGGCTCGTAGCCCGGAGGGATGGGCTTGGGGTGGGGCCTGCTTGCGCCTGCGCGGCCCCGCCTCTGGGCCCGAAACCAACCAGCCGCGGCTCGCACAAAAGCCATCTCCTGGGGGCCTCCCCCCTGTTCTTCCATCCGTAAAGGGGGACCCCTTTACGGATGGAAGAACAGGGGGATCTTCGCTGTGGTGAGGACGGGACGGAGGGGTCTGCGGTTTTGCCGCCACGTAGGCCCGTTGCTCGCACCCAGGCCCCATGTGTCCCAGCTCCATGGAGGATGTGGGCCGCTTATGGCAGAATGCAGGCGTCCTGCGGGGGTGAAGGGACGCCGTGGGCACTCCCCGGGCGAGAGAGGGCGCCTGGGACCCGAGAGAGCACCCGGGAAAATGCCCAGCCCTGGCCCGCGTGGCTCCAGTGGCCTCCCCAGGCTCCTGCCGTGGGGCCTGGTCCCGCTCACCTGGGCCCAGGTTCTCCGCAGGTGAATGCCTTCTGCGGATATCAAGGACCACAGGCGGCGGATCCCTTCACGGGGAGGGGGGGTTCGAGCTCTGTGGAACCCAGGTCGCATCCCACACAGTCCCTTCTCGCAAAGTTCAGCCCAGACTTCAGAGAGTATAAGCGTCTCGGTGCAGATTTGCCGCCTCGGGGCAGGGTGGGGTCTTTTGAGCCAAGAAAGACTCTCAGCCCCCCGGCAGGTCACAGGCCCGAGACCCCCCGGGAGACCGGGTCCCTGGGCGTGGGTCCCGCCTCCCCGGGCCCGCCCCACCTGGCCCGGAACCGTGGCCGGCCCCTGTTCCAGGCCTCAGGTCCCTGGTTCTTCCCTGGCACTCTGCCTCTGGCGGGGTGGGAGACGGGCTGGCAAGTGGGGTCCACGGGAAAAGGATCGGACCTCTGGGTGGCGGGGAGAGCTTCCAGGTCCACGGACACGACCCCAGGGACCCTGTGAAGCAGGCCTGATATGTCCAGGGTGGGGCCCGTTGCCCCGAGGGAGGCTTCTGGTGGGGCTGCCTGCCCTGAGCCTGCAGGGTCCGGCGTCTTGGCCCGAAACGGCCAGCCGCGGCTCTGAGAAAAGCCATCTCCTGGGGGCCTCCCCCCTGTCCTTCGCAGTTGGGCGGTCGGGACGGAGGGGTCTGCGCGTTTCCAGCCACTTAGCCCAGTGACCCGCAGCCCGGCCCCAGAGTTCCAAGCTCCACGGAGGCAGGGGGCCTCTTATCACGGGAAGCAGGTGTCTCGCGGGGCTCAGGGGATGGCGTGGGCACGCTCTAGGCGAGAGATGTTGCCCGTGCCCCGAGAGAGCCCCGGGGAGAGCCCGAGGCCTGGCCGCAGAGGCTGCCATTGCCTCCCCGGGCTCCTACCATGGGGCCTGGCCCTGCTCGCCCGAGGCCCAGGTTCACCGCAGGTGAATGCCTTTTGCGGACGCCAAGGACAGGAGGCCGCCGATTCCCTCACAGAGATGGGTTTCCGAGCTCTGGGGGACTGAGGTCGCAGCGGTCACACTCCATTTTTGGGTGGTTCAGCAGAGACTGGAGGGTTGAAGCGGCTGGGTCCAAGTCTGCCGCCTTGTGGCAGGGTGGGGGCGTTGCAGTCGAAGCAAGGGTCTTAACCTCGCAGGCTGAGCACAGGCCAGACTCCCCACGGGAGAACCGGTCCGTGGACGAGGGTCCCGCCCACCCGCCCGGACCCGCTCCACCTGGCGCGGAACCGTGGCCGGCCCCTCTTCCCGGCCCCAGGTCCCTAGTTCTTCCCTGGCACTCTGCCTCTGCGGGGGTGGGAGAGCTGCTGGGAAGTGTGGTCCACGGGAAAACGCGCGGTCCTCTGAGTGGCAGGGAGGGCTTCCCTTAACTCTGACACCAGCCCAGGAACCCGGTGAACCTGGCCTGATATCTCAAGGGGGGGGTGGCTCGTAGCCCAGAGTGATGGGCTTGGGGTGGGGCCTGCTTGCGCCTGCGCGGCCCCGCCTCTGGGCCCGAAACCACCCAGCCGCGGCTCGGACAAAAGCCATCTCCTGGGGGCCTCCCCCCTGTTCTTCCATCCGTAAAGGGGGACCCCTTTACGGATGGAAGAACAGGGGGATCTTCGCAGTGATGGGGACGGGACGGAGGGGTCTGCGGGTTTGCCGCCTCGTAGGCCCGTTGCTCGCACCCCGGCCCCATGTGTCCCAGCTCCATGGAGGAGGTGGACTGCTTATGGCGGGATGCAGGCGTCCTGCGGGAGTCAGGGGATGGCGTGGGCCCTCCCCGGGCAAGAGAGGGCGCCTGGGACCAGAGAGAGCACCCGGGAAAATGCCCAGCCCTGGCCCGCGTGGCTCCAGTGGCCTCCCCAGGCTCCTGCCGCGGGGCCTGGTCACGCTCACCTGGGCCCAGGTTCTCCGCAGGTGAATGCCTTTTGCGCACACCAAGGACCACAGGCCGCGGATCCCTTCACGGGGAGGGGGGGTTCGAGCTCTGTGGGACCCAGGTCGCATCCCACACAGTCCCTTCTCTCAAAGTTCAGCCCAGACTTTAGAGAGTATAAGCGTCTCGGTGCAGATTTGCCGCCTCGGGGCAGGGTGGGGCCGTTTGAGCCAAGAAAGACTCTCAGCCCCCCAGGCAGGTCACAGGGCCGAGACCCCCCGGGAGACCGGGTCCCAGGGCGTGGGTCCCGCCTCCCCGGGCCCGCCCCACCTGGCCGGGAACCGTGGCCGGCCCCTGTTCCCGGCCCCAGGTCCCTGGTTCTTCCCTGGCACTCTGCCTCTGGCGGGGTGGGAGACGGGCTGGCAAGTGGGGTCCACGGGAAAAGGATCGGACCTCTGGGTGGCGGGGAGAGCTCCCAGTTCCACGGACACGACCCCAGGGACCCTGTGAAGCAGGCCTGATATGTCCAGGGTGGGCCCCATTGCCCCTAGGGAGGCTTCTGGTGGGGCTGCCTGCCCTGATCCTGCCGGGTACCGCGTCTTGGCCCGAAACTGGCCAGTCGCGGCTCTAAGAAAAGCCATCTCCTGGGGGCCTCCCCCCTGTCCTTCGCAGTTGGGCGGTCGGGACGGAGGGGTCTGCGCGTTTCCAGCCACTTAGCCCAGTGACCCGCAGCCCGGCCCCAGAGTTCCAAGCTCCACGGAGGCAGGGGGCCTCTTATCACGGGAAGCAGGTGTCTCGCGGGGCTCAAGGGATGGCGTGGGCACGCTCTAGGCGAGAGATGTTGCCCGTGCCCCGAGAGAGCCCCGGGGAGAGCCCGAGGCCTGGCCGCAGAGGCTGCCATTGCCTCCCCGGGCTCCTACCATGGGGCCTGGCCCTGCTCGCCCGAGGCCCAGGTTCACCGCAGGTGAATGCCTTTTGCGGACGCCAAGGACAGGAGGCCGCCGATTCCCTCACAGACGTGGGTTTCCGAGCTCTGGGGGACTGAGGTCGCAGCGGTCACACTCCATTTTTGGGTGGTTCAGCAGAGACTGGAAGGTTGAAGCGGCTGGGCCCAAGTCTGCCGCCTTGTGGCAGGGTGGGGGCGTTGCAGGCGAAGCAAGGCTCTTAGCCTCCCAGGCGCGGCACAGGCCAGACTCCCCACGGGAGAACCGGTCCGTGGACGAGGGTCCCGCCCGCCCGCCCGGACCCGCTCCACCTGGCGCGGAACCGTGGCCGGCCCCTCTTCCCGGCCCCAGGTCCCTAGTTCTTCCCTGGCACTCTGCCTCTGCGGGGGTGGGAGAGCTGCTGGGAAGTGTGGTCCACGGGAAAACGCGCGGTCCTCTGGGTGGCAGGGAGGGCTTCCCTTAACTCTGACACCAGCCCAGGAACCCTGTGAACCTGGCCTGATATCTCAAGGGGGGGTGGCTGTAGCCCGGAGGGATGGGCTTGGGGTGGGGCCTGCTTGCGCCTGCGCGGCCCCGCCTCTGGGCCCGAAACCAACCAGCCGCGGCTCGGACAAAAGCCATCTCCTGGGGGCCTCCCCCCTGTTCTTCCATCCGTAAAGGGGGACCCCTTTACGGATGGAAGAACAGGGGGATCTTCGCAGTGATGGGGACGGGAAGGAGGGGTCTGCGGGTTGGCTGCCTCGTAGGCCCGTTGCTCGCACCCCGGCCCCATGTGTCCCAGCTCCATGGAGGAGGTGGGCTGCTTATGGCGGGATGCAGGCGTCCTGCGGGAGTCAGGGGATGGCGTGGGCCCTCCCCGGGCAAGAGAGGGCGCCTGGGACCAGAGAGAGCACCCGGGAAAATGCCCAGCCCTGGCCCCCGTGGCTCCAGTGGCCTCCCCAGGCTCCTGCCGCGGGGCCTGGTCACGCTCACCTGGGCCCAGGTTCTCCGCAGGTGAATGCCTTTTGCGCACACCAAGGACCACAGGCCGCGGATCCCTTCACGGGGAGGGGGGGTTCGAGCTCTGTGGGACCCAGGTCGCATCCCACACAGTCCCTTCTCTCAAAGTTCAGCCCAGACTTTAGAGAGTATAAGCGTCTCGGTGCAGATTTGCCGCCTCGGGGCAGGGTGGGGCCGTTTGAGCCAAGAAAGACTCTCAGCCCCCCAGGCAGGTCACAGGGCGGAGACCCCCCGGGAGACCGGGTCCCAGGGCGTGGGTCCCGCCTCCCCGGGCCCGCCCCACCTGGCCCGGAACCGTGGCCGGCCCCTGTTCCCGGCCCCAGGTCCCTGGTTCTTCCCTGGCACTCTGCCTCTGGCGGGGTGGGAGACGGGCTGGCAAGTGGGGTCCACGGGAAAAGGATCGGACCTCTGGGTGGCGGGGAGAGCTCCCAGTTCCACGGACACGACCCCAGGGACCCTGTGAAGCAGGCCTGATATGTCCAGGGTGGACCCCATTGCCCCTAGGGAGGCTTCTGGTGGGGCTGCCTGCCCTGATCCTGCCGGGTACCGCGTCTTGGCCCGAAACTGGCCAGTCGCGGCTCTAAGAAAAGCCATCTCCTGGGGGCCTCCCCCCTGTCCTTCGCAGTTGGGCGGTCGGGACGGAGGGGTCTGCGCGTTTCCAGCCACTTAGCCCAGTGACCCGCAGCCCGGCCCCAGAGTTCCAAGCTCCACGGAGGCAGGGGGCCTCTTATCACGGGAAGCAGGTGTCTCGCGGGGCTCAAGGGATGGCGTGGGCACGCTCTAGGGGAGAGATGTTGCCCGTGCCCCGAGAGAGCCCCGGGGAGAGCCCGAGGCCTGGCCGCAGAGGCTGCCATTGCCTCCCCGGGCTCCTACCATGGGGCCTGGCCCTGCTCGCCCGAGGCCCAGGTTCACCGCAGGTGAATGCCTTTTGCGGACGCCAAGGACAGGAGGCCGCCGATTCCCTCACAGAGGTGGGTTTCCGAGCTCTGGGGGACTGAGGTCGCAGCGGTCACACTCCATTTTTGGGTGGTTCAGCAGAGACTGGAGGGTTGAAGCGGCTGGGTCCAAGTCTGCCGCCTTGTGGCAGGGTCGGGGCGTTGCAGGCGAAGCAAGGCTCTTAGCCTCCCAGGCGCGGCACAGGCCAGACTCCCCACGGGAGAACCGGTCCGTGGACGAGGGTCCCGCCCGCCCGCCCGGACCCGCTCCACCTGGTGCGGAACCGTGGCCGGCCCCTCTTCCCGGCCCCAGGTCCCTAGTTCTTCCCTGGCACTCTGCCTCTGCGGGGGTGGGAGAGCTGCTGGGAAGTGTGGTCCACGGGAAAACGCGCGGTCCTCTGGGTGGCAGGGAGGGCTTCCCTTAACTCTGACACCAGCCCAGGAACCCTGTGAACCTGGCCTGATATCTCAAGGGGGGGTGGCTGTAGCCCGGAGGGATGGGCTTGGGGTGGGGCCTGCTTGCGCCTGCGTGGCCCCGCCTCTGGGCCCGAAACCAACCAGCCGCGGCTCGGACAAAAGCCATCTCCTGGGGGCCTCCCCCCTGTTCTTCCATCCGTAAAGGGGGACCCCTTTACGGATGGAAGAACAGGGGGATCTTCGCTGTGGTGAGGACGGGACGGAGGGATCTGCGGTTTTGCCGCCACGTAGGCCCGTTGCTCGCACCCAGGCCCCATGTGTCCCAGCTCCATGGAGGATGTGGGCCGCTTATGGCAGAATGCAGGCGTCCTGGGGGAGTGAAGGGACGCCGTGGGCACTCCCCGGGCGAGAGAGGGTGCCTGGGACCCGAGAGAGCACCCGGGAAAATGCCCAGCCCTGGCCCGCGTGGCTCCAGTGGCCTCCCCAGGCTCCTGCCGTGGGGCCTGGTCCCGCTCACCTGGGCCCAGGTTCTCCGCAGGTGAATGCCTTCTGCGGATATCAAGGACCACAGGCGGCGGATCCCTTCACGGGGAGGGGGGGTTCGAGCTCTGTGGAACCCAGGTCGCATCCCACACAGTCCCTTCTCGCAAAGTTCAGCACAGACTTCAGAGAGTATAAGCGTCTCGGTGCAGATTTGCCGCCTCGGGGCAGGGTGGGGTCTTTTGAGCCAAGAAAGACTCTCAGCCCCCCGGCAGGTCACGGGCCCGAGACCCCCCGGGAGACCGGGTCCCTGGGCGTGGGTCCCGCCTCCCCGGGCCCGCCCCACCTGGCCCGGAACCGTGGTCGGCCCCTGTTCCAGGCCTCAGGTCCCTGGTTCTTCCCTGGCACTCTGCCTCTGGCGGGGTGGGAGACGGGCTGGCAAGTGGGGTCCACGGGAAAAGGATCGGACCTCTGGGTGGCGGGGAGAGCTTCCAGGTCCACGGACACGACCCCAGGGACCCTGTGAAGCAGGCCTGATATGTCCAGGGTGGGGCCCGTTGCCCCGAGGGAGGCTTCTGGTGGGGCTGCCTGCCCTGAGCCTGCAGGGTCCGGCGTCTTGGCCCGAAACGGCCAGCCGCGGCTCTGAGAAAAGCCATCTCCTGGGGGCCTCCCCCCTGTCCTTCGCAGTTGGGCGGTCGGGACGGAGGGGTCTGCGCGTTTCCAGCCACTTAGCCCAGTGACCCGCAGCCCGGCCCCAGAGTTCCAAGCTCCACGGAGGCAGGGGGCCTCTTATCACGGGAAGCAGGTGTCTCGCGGGGCTCAAGGGATGGCGTGGGCACGCTCTAGGCGAGAGATGTTGCCCGTGCCCCGAGAGAGCCCCGGGGAGAGCCCGAGGCCTGGCCGCAGAGGCTGCCATTGCCTCCCCGGGCTCCTACCATGGGGCCTGGCCCTGCTCGCCCGAGGCCCAGGTTCACCGCAGGTGAATGCCTTTTGCGGACGCCAAGGACAGGAGGCCGCCGATTCCCTCACAGAGGTGGGTTTCCGAGCTCTGGGGGACTGAGGTCGCAGCGGTCACACTCCATTTTTGGGTGGTTCAGCAGAGACTGGAGGGTTGAAGCGGCTGGGTCCAAGTCTGCCGCCTTGTGGCAGGGTGGGGGCGTTGCAGGCGAAGCAAGGGTCTTAACCTCGCAGGCTGAGCACAGGCCAGACTCCCCACGGGAGAACCGGTCCGTGGACGAGGGTCCCGCCCGCCCGCCCGGACCCGCTCCACCTGGCGCGGAACCGTGGCCGGCCCCTCTTCCCGGCCCCAGGTCCCTAGTTCTTCCCTGGCACTCTGCCTCTGCCGGGGTGGGAGAGCTGCTGGGAAGTGTGGTCCACGGGAAAACGCGCGGTCCTCTGGGTGGCAGGGAGGGCTTCCCTTAACTCTGACACCAGCCCAGGAACCCGGTGAACCTGGCCTGATATCTCAAGGGGGGGGTGGCTCGTAGCCCAGAGTGATGGGCTTGGGGTGGGGCCTGCTTGCGCCTGCGCGGCCCCGCCTCTGGGCCCGAAACCACCCAGCCGCGGCTCGGACAAAAGCCATCTCCTGGGGGCCTCCCCCCGTTCTTCCATCCGTAAAGGGGGACCCCTTTACGGATGGAAGAACAGGGGGATCTTCGCAGTGATGGGGACGGGACGGAGGGGTCTGCGGGTTTGCCGCCTCGTAGGCCAGTTGCTCGCACCCCGGCCCCATGTGTCCCAGCTCCATGGAGGAGGTGGGCTGCTTATGGCGGGATGCAGGCGTCCTGCGGGAGTCAGGGGATGGCGTGGGCCCTCCCCGGGCAAGAGAGGGCGCCTGGGACCCGAGAGAGCACCCGGGAAAATGCCCAGCCCTGGCCCCCGTGGCTCCAGTGGCCTCCCCAGGCTCCTGCCGCGGGGCCTGGTCACGCTCACCTGGGCCCAGGTTCTCCGCAGGTGAATGCCTTTTGCGCACACCAAGGACCACAGGCCGCGGATCCCTTCACGGGGAGGGGGGGTTCGAGCTCTGTGGGACCCAGGTCGCATCCCACACAGTCCCTTCTCTCAAAGTTCAGCCCAGACTTTAGAGAGTATAAGCGTCTCGGTGCAGATTTGCCGCCTCGGGGCAGGGTGGGGTCTTTTGAGCCAAGAAAGACTCTCAGCCCCCCGGCAGGTCACAGGCCCGAGACCCCCCGGGAGACCGGGTCCCAGGGCGTGGGTCCCGCCTCCCCGGGCCCGCCCCACCTGGCCCGGAACCGTGGTCGGCCCCTGTTCCAGGCCTCAGGTCCCTGGTTCTTCCCTGGCACTCTGCCTCTGGCGGGGTGGGAGACGGGCTGGCAAGTGGGGTCCACGGGAAAAGGATCGGACCTCTGGGTGGCGGGGAGAGCTTCCAGGTCCACGGACACGACCCCAGGGACCCTGTGAAGCAGGCCTGATATGTCCAGGGTGGGGCCCGTTGCCCTGAGGGAGGCTTCTGGTGGGGCTGCCTGCCCTGAGCCTGCAGGGTCCGGCGTCTTGGCCCGAAACGGCCAGCCGCGGCTCTGAGAAAAGCCATCTCCTGGGGGCCTCCCCCCTGTCCTTCGCAGTTGGGCGGTCGGGACGGAGGGGTCTGCGCGTTTCCAGCCACTTAGCCCAGTGACCCGCAGCCCGGCCCCAGAGTTCCAAGCTCCACGGAGGCAGGGGGCCTCTTATCACGGGAAGCAGGTGTCTCGCGGGGCTCAGGGGATGGCGTGGGCACGCTCTAGGCGAGAGATGTTGCCCGTGCCCCGAGAGAGCCCCGGGGAGAGCCCGAGGCCTGGCCGCAGAGGCTGCCATTGCCTCCCCGGGCTCCTACCATGGGGCCTGGCCCTGCTCGCCCGAGGCCCAGGTTCACCGCAGGTGAATGCCTTTTGCGGACGCCAAGGACAGGAGGCCGCCGATTCCCTCACAGAGGTGGGTTTCCGAGCTCTGGGGGACTGAGGTCGCAGCGGTCACACTCCATTTTTGGGTGGTTCAGCAGAGACTGGAAGGTTGAAGCGGCTGGGTCCAAGTCTGCCGCCTTGTGGCAGGGTGGGGGCGTTGCAGGCGAAGCAAGGCTCTTAGCCTCCCAGTCGCGGCACAGGCCAGACTCCCCACGGGAGAACCGGTCCGTGGACAAGGGTCCCGCCCGCCCGCCCGGACCCGCTCCACCTGGCGCGGAACCGTGGCCGGCCCCTCTTCCCGGCCCCAGGTCCCTAGTTCTTCCCTGGCACTCTGCCTCTGCGGGGGTGGGAGAGCTGCTGGGAAGTGTGGTCCACGGGAAAACGCGCGGTCCTCTGGGTGGCAGGGAGGGCTTCCCTTAACTCTGACACCAGCCCAGGAACCCTGTGAACCTGGCCTGATATCTCAAGGGTGGGTGGCTCGTAGCCCGGAGGGATGGGCTTGGGGTGGGGCCTGCTTGCGCCTGCGCGGCCCCGCCTCTGGGCCCGAAACCAACCAGCCGCGGCTCAGACAAAAGCCATCTCCTGGGGGCCTCCCCCTGTTCTTCCATCCGTAAAGGGGGACCCCTTTACGGATGGAAGAACAGGGGGATCTTCGCTGTGGTGAGGACGGGACGGAGGGGTCTGCGGTTTTGCCGCCACGTAGGCCCGTTGCTCGCACCCAGGCCCCATGTGTCCCAGCTCCATGGAGGATGTGGGCCGCTTATGGCAGAATGCAGGCGTCCTGGGGGAGTGAAGGGACGCCGTGGGCACTCCCCGGGCGAGAGAGGGTGCCTGGGACCCGAGAGAGCACCCGGGAAAATGCCCAGCCCTGGCCCGCGTGGCTCCAGTGGCCTCCCCAGGCTCCTGCCGTGGGGCCTGGTCCCGCTCACCTGGGCCCAGGTTCTCCGCAGGTGAATGCCTTCTGCGGATATCAAGGACCACAGGCGGCGGATCCCTTCACGGGGAGGGGGGGTTCGAGCTCTGTGGAACCCAGGTCGCATCCCACACAGTCCCTTCTCGCAAAGTTCAGCCCAGACTTCAGAGAGTATAAGCGTCTCGGTGCAGATTTGCCGCCTCGGGGCAGGGTGGGGCCGTTTGAGCCAAGAAAGACTCTCAGCCCCCCGGGCAGGTCACAGGCCCGAGACCCCCCGGGAGACCGGGTCCCAGGGCGTGGGTCCCGCCTCCCCGGGTCCGCCCCACCTGTCCCGGAACCGTGGCCGGCCCCTGTTCCAGGCCTCAGATCCCTGGTTCTTCCCTGGCACTCTGCCTCTGGCGGGGTGGGAGACGGGCTGGCAAGTGGGGTCCACGGGAAAAGGATCGGACCTCTGGGTGGCGGGGAGAGCTTCCAGGTCCACGGACACGACCCCAGGGACCCTGTGAAGCAGGCCTGATATGTCCAGGGTGGGGCCCGTTGCCCCGAGGGAGGCTTCTGTTGGGGCTGCCTGCCCTGAGCCTGCAGGGTCCGGCGTCTTGGCCCGAAACGGCCAGCCGCGGCTCTGAGAAAAGCCATCTCCTGGGGGCCTCCCCCCTGTCCTTCGCAGTTGGGCCGTCGGGACGGAGGGGTCTGCGCGTTTCCAGCCACTTAGCCCAGTGACCCGCAGCCCGGCCCCAGAGTTCCAAGCTCCACGGAGGCAGGGGGCCTCTTATCACGGGAAGCAGGTGTCTCGCGGGGCTCAGGGGATGGCGTGGGCACGCTCTAGGCGAGAGATGTTGCCCGTGCCCCGAGAGAGCCCCGGGGAGAGCCCGAGGCCTGGCCGCAGAGGCTGCCATTGCCTCCCCGGGCTCCTACCATGGGGCCTGGCCCTGCTCGCCCGAGGCCCAGGTTCACCGCAGGTGAATGCCTTTTGCGGACGCCAAGGACAGGAGGCCGCCGATTCCCTCACAGAGATGGGTTTCCGAGCTCTGGGGGACTGAGGTCGCAGCGGTCACACTCCATTTTTGGGTGGTTCAGCAGAGACTGGAGGGTTGAAGCGGCTGGGTCCAAGTCTGCCGCCTTGTGGCAGGGTGGGGGCGTTGCAGTCGAAGCAAGGGTCTTAACCTCGCAGGCTGAGCACAGGCCAGACTCCCCACGGGAGAACCGGTCCGTGGACGAGGGTCCCGCCCACCCGCCCGGACCCGCTCCACCTGGCGCGGAACCGTGGCCGGCCCCTCTTCCCGGCCCCAGGTCCCTAGTTCTTCCCTGGCACTCTGCCTCTGCGGGGGTGGGAGAGCTGCTGGGAAGTGTGGTCCACGGGAAAACGCGCGGTCCTCTGGGTGGCAGGGAGGGCTTCCCTTAACTCTGACACCAGCCCAGGAACCCGGTGAACCTGGCCTGATATCTCAAGGGGGGTTGGCTCGTAGCCCAGAGTGATGGGCTTGGGGTGGGGCCTGCTTGCGCCTGCGCGGCCCCGCCTCTGGGCCCGAAACCACCCAGCCGCGGCTCGGACAAAAGCCATCTCCTGGGGGCCTCCCCCCTGTTCTTCCATCCGTAAAGGGGGACCCCTTTACGGATGGAAGAACAGGGGGATCTTCGCAGTGATGGGGACGGGACGGAGGGGTCTGCGGGTTTGCCGCCTCGTAGGCCCGTTGCTCGCACCCCGGCCCCATGTGTCCCAGCTCCATGGAGGAGGTGGGCTGCTTATGGCGGGATGCAGGCGTCCTGCGGGAGTCAGGGGATGGCGTGGGCCCTCCCCGGGCAAAAGAGGGCGCCTGGGACCAGAGAGAGCACCCGGGAAAATGCCCAGCCCTGGCCCGCGTGGCTCCAGTGGCCTCCCCAGGCTCCTTCCGTGGGGCCTGGTCCCGCTCACCTGGGCCCAGGTTCTCCGCAGGTGAATGCCTTCTGCGGATATCAAGGACCACAGGCGGTGGATCCCTTCACGGGGAGGGGGGGTTCGAGCTCTGTGGAACCCAGGTCGCATCCCACACAGTCCCTTCTCGCAAAGTTCAGCCCAGACTTCAGAGAGTATAAGCGTCTCGGTGCAGATTTGCCGCCTCGGGGCAGGGTGGGGTCTTTTGAGCCAAGAAAGACTCTCAGTCCCCAGGCAGGTCACAGGCCCGAGACCCCCCGGGAGACCGGGTCCCTGGGCGTGGGTCCCGCCTCCCCGGGCCCGCCCCACCTGGCCCGGAACCGTGGCCGGCCCCTGTTCCAGGCCTCAGGTCCCTGGTTCTTCCCTGGCACTCTGCCTCTGGCGGGGTGGGAGACGGGCTGGCAAGTGGGGTCCACGGGAAAAGGATCGGACCTCTGGGTGGCGGGGAGAGCTTCCAGGTCCACGGACACGACCCCAGGGACCCTGTGAAGCAGGCCTGATATGTCCAGGGTGGGGCCCGTTGCCCCGAGGGAGGCTTCTGTTGGGGCTGCCTGCCCTGAGCCTGCAGGGTCCGGCGTCTTGGCCCGAAACGGCCAGCCGCGGCTCTGAGAAAAGCCATCTCCTGGGGGCCTCCCCCCTGTCCTTCGCAGTTGGGCGGTCGGGACGGAGGGGTCTGCGCGTTTCCAGCCACTTAGCCCAGTGACCCGCAGCCCGGCCCCAGAGTTCCAAGCTCCACGGAGGCAGGGGGCCTCTTATCACGGGAAGCAGGTGTCTCGCGGGGCTCAAGGGATGGCGTGGGCACGCTCTAGGCGAGAGATGTTGCCCGTGCCCCGAGAGAGCCCCGGGGAGAGCCCGAGGCCTGGCCGCAGAGGCTGCCATTGCCTCCCCGGGCTCCTACCATGGGGCCTGGCCCTGCTCGCCCGAGGCCCAGGTTCACCGCAGGTGAATGCCTTTTGCGGACGCCAAGGACAGGAGGCCGCCGATTCCCTCACAGACGTGGGTTTCCGAGCTCTGGGGGACTGAGGTCGCAGCGGTCACACTCCATTTTTGGGTGGTTCAGCAGAGACTGGAAGGTTGAAGCGGCTGGTCCCAAGTCTGCCGCCTTGTGGCAGGGTGGGGGCGTTGCAGGCGAAGCAAGGCTCTTAGCCTCCCAGGCGCGGCACAGGCCAGACTCCCCACGGGAGAACCGGTCCGTGGACGAGGGTCCCGCCCGCCCGCCCGGACCCGCTCCACCTGGTGCGGAACCGTGGCCGGCCCCTCTTCCCGGCCCCAGGTCCCTAGTTCTTCCCTGGCACTCTGCCTCTGCGGGGGTGGGAGAGCTGCTGGGAAGTGTGGTCCACGGGAAAACGCGCGGTCCTCTGGGTGGCAGGGAGGGCTTCCCTTAACTCTGACACCAGCCCAGGAACCCTGTGAACCTGGCCTGATATCTCAAGGGGGGGTGGCTGTAGCCCGGAGGGATGGGCTTGGGGTGGGGCCTGCTTGCGCCTGCGTGGCCCCGCCTCTGGGCCCGAAACCAACCAGCCGCGGCTCGGACAAAAGCCATCTCCTGGGGGCCTCCCCCCTGTTCTTCCATCCGTAAAGGGGGACCCCTTTACGGATGGAAGAACAGGGGGATCTTCGCTGTGGTGAGGACGGGACGGAGGGATCTGCGGTTTTGCCGCCACGTAGGCCCGTTGCTCGCACCCAGGCCCCATGTGTCCCAGCTCCATGGAGGATGTGGGCCGCTTATGGCAGAATGCAGGCGTCCTGGGGGAGTGAAGGGACGCCGTGGGCACTCCCCGGGCGAGAGAGGGTGCCTGGGACCCGAGAGAGCACCCGGGAAAATGCCCAGCCCTGGCCCGCGTGGCTCCAGTGGCCTCCCCAGGCTCCTGCCGTGGGGCCTGGTCCCGCTCACCTGGGCCCAGGTTCTCCGCAGGTGAATGCCTTCTGCGGATATCAAGGACCACAGGCGGCGGATCCCTTCACGGGGAGGGGGGGTTCGAGCTCTGTGGAACCCAGGTCGCATCCCACACAGTCCCTTCTCGCAAAGTTCAGCCCAGACTTCAGAGAGTATAAGCGTCTCGGTGCAGATTTGCCGCCTCGGGGCAGGGTGGGGTCTTTTGAGCCAAGAAAGACTCTCAGCCCCCCGGCAGGTCACGGGCCCGAGACCCCCCGGGAGACCGGGTCCCTGGGCGTGGGTCCCGCCTCCCCGGGCCCGCCCCACCTGGCCCGGAACCGTGGTCGGCCCCTGTTCCAGGCCTCAGGTCCCTGGTTCTTCCCTGGCACTCTGCCTCTGGCGGGGTGGGAGACGGGCTGGCAAGTGGGGTCCACGGGAAAAGGATCGGACCTCTGGGTGGCGGGGAGAGCTTCCAGGTCCACGGACACGACCCCAGGGACCCTGTGAAGCAGGCCTGATATGTCCAGGGTGGGGCCCGTTGCCCCGAGGGAGGCTTCTGTTGGGGCTGCCTGCCCTGAGCCTGCAGGGTCCGGCGTCTTGGCCCGAAACGGCCAGCCGCGGCTCTGAGAAAAGCCATCTCCTGGGGGCCTCCCCCCTGTCCTTCGCAGTTGGGCGGTCGGGACGGAGGGGTCTGCGCGTTTCCAGCCACTTAGCCCAGTGACCCGCAGCCCGGCCCCAGAGTTCCAAGCTCCACGGAGGCAGGGGGCCTCTTATCACGGGAAGCAGGTGTCTCGCGGGGCTCAAGGGATGGCGTGGGCACGCTCTAGGCGAGAGATGTTGCCCGTGCCCCGAGAGAGCCCCGGGGAGAGCCCGAGGCCTGGCCGCAGAGGCTGCCATTGCCTCCCCGGGCTCCTACCATGGGGCCTGGCCCTGCTCGCCCGAGGCCCAGGTTCACCGCAGGTGAATGCCTTTTGCGGACGCCAAGGACAGGAGGCCGCCGATTCCCTCACAGAGGTGGGTTTCCGAGCTCTGGGGGACTGAGGTCGCAGCGGTCACACTCCATTTTTGGGTGGTTCAGCAGAGACTGGAGGGTTGAAGCGGCTGGGTCCAAGTCTGCCGCCTTGTGGCAGGGTGGGGGCGTTGCAGGCGAAGCAAGGGTCTTAACCTCGCAGGCTGAGCACAGGCCAGACTCCCCACGGGAGAACCGGTCCGTGGACGAGGGTCCCGCCCGCCCGCCCGGACCCGCTCCACCTGGCGCGGAACCGTGGCCGGCCCCTCTTCCCGGCCCCAGGTCCCTAGTTCTTCCCTGGCACTCTGCCTCTGCCGGGGTGGGAGAGCTGCTGGGAAGTGTGGTCCACGGGAAAACGCGCGGTCCTCTGGGTGGCAGGGAGGGCTTCCCTTAACTCTGACACCAGCCCAGGAACCCGGTGAACCTGGCCTGATATCTCAAGGGGGGGGTGGCTCGTAGCCCAGAGTGATGGGCTTGGGGTGGGGCCTGCTTGCGCCTGCGCGGCCCCGCCTCTGGGCCCGAAACCACCCAGCCGCGGCTCGGACAAAAGCCATCTCCTGGGGGCCTCCCCCCTGTTCTTCCATCCGTAAAGGGGGACCCCTTTACGGATGGAAGAACAGGGGGATCTTCGCAGTGATGGGGACGGGACGGAGGGGTCTGCGGGTTTGCCGCCTCGTAGGCCAGTTGCTCGCACCCCGGCCCCATGTGTCCCAGCTCCATGGAGGAGGTGGGCTGCTTATGGCGGGATGCAGGCGTCCTGCGGGAGTCAGGGGATGGCGTGGGCCCTCCCCGGGCAAGAGAGGGCGCCTGGGACCCGAGAGAGCACCCGGGAAAATGCCCAGCCCTGGCCCCCGTGGCTCCAGTGGCCTCCCCAGGCTCCTGCCGCGGGGCCTGGTCACGCTCACCTGGGCCCAGGTTCTCCGCAGGTGAATGCCTTTTGCGCACACCAAGGACCACAGGCCGCGGATCCCTTCACGGGGAGGGGGGGTTCGAGCTCTGTGGGACCCAGGTCGCATCCCACACAGTCCCTTCTCTCAAAGTTCAGCCCAGACTTTAGAGAGTATAAGCGTCTCGGTGCAGATTTGCCGCCTCGGGGCAGGGTGGGGTCTTTTGAGCCAAGAAAGACTCTCAGCCCCCCGGCAGGTCACAGGCCCGAGACCCCCCGGGAGACCGGGTCCCAGGGCGTGGGTCCCGCCTCCCCGGGCCCGCCCCACCTGGCCCGGAACCGTGGCCGGCCCCTGTTCCAGGCCTCAGGTCCCTGGTTCTTCCCTGGCACTCTGCCTCTGGCGGGGTGGGAGACGGGCTGGCAAGTGGGGTCCACGGGAAAAGGATCGGACCTCTGGGTGGCGGGGAGAGCTTCCAGGTCCACGGACACGACCCCAGGGACCCTGTGAAGCAGGCCTGATATGTCCAGGGTGGGGCCCGTTGCCCGGAGGGAGGCGTCTGGTGGGGCTGCCTGCCCTGAGCCTGCAGGGTCCGGCGTCTTGGCCCGAAACGGCCAGCCGCGGCTCTGAGAAAAGCCATCTCCTGGGGGCCTCCCCCCTGTCCTTCGCAGTTGGGCGGTCGGGACGGAGGGGTCTGCGCGTTTCCAGCCACTTAGCCCAGTGACCCGCAGCCCGGCCCCAGAGTTCCAAGCTCCACGGAGGCAGGGGGCCTCTTATCACGGGAAGCAGGTGTCTCGCGGGGCTCAGGGGATGGCGTGGGCACGCTCTAGGCGAGAGATGTTGCCCGTGCCCCGAGAGAGCCCCGGGGAGAGCCCGAGGCCTGGCCGCAGAGGCTGCCATTGCCTCCCCGGGCTCCTACCATGGGGCCTGGCCCTGCTCGCCCGAGGCCCAGGTTCACCGCAGGTGAATGCCTTTTGCGGACGCCAAGGACAGGAGGCCGCCGATTCCCTCACAGAGGTGGGTTTCCGAGCTCTGGGGGACTGAGGTCGCAGCGGTCACACTCCATTTTTGGGTGGTTCAGCAGAGACTGGAAGGTTGAAGCGGCTGGGTCCAAGTCTGCCGCCTTGTGGCAGGGTGGGGGCGTTGCAGGCGAAGCAAGGCTCTTAGCCTCCCAGTCGCGGCACAGGCCAGACTCCCCACGGGAGAACCGGTCCGTGGACAAGGGTCCCGCCCGCCCGCCCGGACCCGCTCCACCTGGCGCGGAACCGTGGCCGGCCCCTCTTCCCGGCCCCAGGTCCCTAGTTCTTCCCTGGCACTCTGCCTCTGCCGGGGTGGGAGAGCTGCTGGGAAGTGTGGTCCACGGGAAAACGCGCGGTCCTCTGGGTGGCAGGGAGGGCTTCCCTTAACTCTGACACCAGCCCAGGAACCCTGTGAACCTGGCCTGATATCTCAAGGGGGGGGTGGCTCGTAGCCCGGAGGGATGGGCTTGGGGTGGGGCCTGCTTGCGCCTGCGCGGCCCCGCCTCTGGGCCCGAAACCAACCAGCCGCGGCTCAGACAAAAGCCATCTCCTGGGGGCCTCCCCCTGTTCTTCCATCCGTAAAGGGGGACCCCTTTACGGATGGAAGAACAGGGGGATCTTCGCTGTGGTGAGGACGGGACGGAGGGGTCTGCGGTTTTGCCGCCACGTAGGCCCGTTGCTCGCACCCAGGCCCCATGTGTCCCAGCTCCATGGAGGATGTGGGCCGCTTATGGCAGAATGCAGGCGTCCTGGGGGAGTGAAGGGACGCCGTGGGCACTCCCCGGGCGAGAGAGGGCGCCTGGGACCCGAGAGAGCACCCGGGAAAATGCCCAGCCCTGGCCCCCGTGGCTCCAGTGGCCTCCCCAGGCTCCTGCCGCGGGGCCTGGTCACGCTCACCTGGGCCCAGATTCTCCGCAGGTGAATGCCTTTTGCGCACACCAAGGACCAGAGGCCGCGGATCCCTTCACGGGGAGGGGGGGTTCGAGCTCTGTGGGACCCAGGTCGCATCCCACACAGTCCCTTCTCTCAAAGTTCAGCCCAGACTTTAGAGAGTATAAGCGTCTCGGTGCAGATTTGCCGCCTCGGGGCAGGGTGGGGTCTTTGGAGCCAAGAAAGACTCTCAGCCCCCCGGCAGGTCACAGGCCCGAGACCCCCCGGGAGACCGGGTCCCAGGGCGTGGGTCCCGCCTCCCCGGGCCCGCCCCACCTGGCCCGGAACCGTGGCCGGCCCCTGTTCCAGGCCTCAGGTCCCTGGTTCTTCCCTGGCACTCTGCCTCTGGCGGGGTGGGAGACGGGCTGGCAAGTGGGGTCCACGGGAAAAGGATCGGACCTCTGGGTGGCGGGGAGAGCTTCCAGGTCCACGGACACGACCCCAGGGACCCTGTGAAGCAGGCCTGATATGTCCAGGGTGGGGCCCGTTGCCCCGAGGGAGGCGTCTGGTGGGGCTGCCTGCCCTGAGCCTGCAGGGTCCGGCGTCTTGGCCCGAAACGGCCAGCCGCGGCTCTGAGAAAAGCCATCTCCTGGGGGCCTCCCCCCTGTCCTTCGCAGTTGGGCCGTCGGGACGGAGGGGTCTGCGCGTTTCCAGCCACTTAGCCCAGTGACCCGCAGCCCGGCCCCAGAGTTCCAAGCTCCACGGAGGCAGGGGGCCTCTTATCACGGGAAGCAGGTGTCTCGCGGGGCTCAAGGGATGGCGTGGGCACGCTCTAGGCGAGAGATGTTGCCCGTGCCCCGAGAGAGCCCCGGGGAGAGCCCGAGGCCAGGCCGCAGAGGCTGCCATTGCCTCCCCGGGCTCCTACCATGGGGCCTGGCCCTGCTCGCCCGAGGCCCAGGTTCACCGCAGGTGAATGCCTTTTGCGGACGCCAAGGACAGGAGGCCGCCGATTCCCTCACAGAGATGGGTTTCCGAGCTCTGGGGGACTGAGGTCGCAGCGGTCACACTCCATTTTTGGGTGGTTCAGCAGAGACTGGAAGGTTGAAGCGGCTGGGCCCAAGTCTGCCGCCTTGTGGCAGGGTGGGGGCGTTGCAGGCGAAGCAAGGGTCTTAACCTCGCAGGCTGAGCACAGGCCAGACTCCCCACGGGAGAACCGGTCCGTGGACGAGGGTCCCGCCCGCCCGCCCGGACCCGCTCCACCTGGCGCGGAACCGTGGCCGGCCCCTCTTCCCGGCCCCAGGTCCCTAGTTCTTCCCTGGCACTCTGCCTCTGCGGGGGTGGGAGAGCTGCTGGGAAGTGTGGTCCACGGGAAAACGCGCGGTCCTCTGGGTGGCAGGGAGGGCTTCCCTTAACTCTGACACCAGCCCAGGAACCCGGTGAACCTGGCCTGATATCTCAAGGGGGGGGTGGCTGTAGCCCGGAGTGATGGGCTTGGGGTGGGGCCTGCTTGCGCCTGCGCGGCCCCGCCTCTGGGCCCGAAACCAACCAGCCGCGGCTCGGACAAAAGCCATCTCCTGGGGGCCTCCCCCCTGTTCTTCCATCCGTAAAGGGGGACCCCTTTACGGATGGAAGAACAGGGGGATCTTCGCAGTGATGGGGACGGGACGGAGGGGTCTGCGGTTTTGCCGCCACGTAGGCCCGTTGCTCGCACCCAGGCCCCATGTGTCCCAGCTCCATGGAGGATGTGGGCCGCTTATGGCAGAATGCAGGCGTCCTGGGGGAGTGAAGGGACGCCGTGGGCACTCCCCGGGCGAGAGAGGGCGCCTGGGACCCGAGAGAGCACCCGGGAAAATGCCCAGCCCTGGCCCGCGTGGCTCCAGTGGCCTCCCCAGGCTCCTGCCGTGGGGCCTGGTCCCGCTCACCTGGGCCCAGGTTCTCCGCAGGTGAATGCCTTCTGCGGATATCAAGGACCACAGGCGGCGGATCCCTTCACGGAGAAGGGGGGTTCGAGCTCTGTGGAACCCAGGTCGCATCCCACACAGTCCCTTCTCGCAAAGTTCAGCCCAGACTTCAGAGAGTATAAGCGTCTCGGTGCAGATTTGCCGCCTCGGGGCAGGGTGGGGTCTTTTGAGCCAAGAAAGACTCTCAGCCCCCCGGCAGGTCACGGGCCCGAGACCCCCCGGGAGACCGGGTCCCAGGGCGTGGGTCCCGCCTCCCCGGGCCCGCCCCACCTGGCCGGGAACCGTGGCCGGCCCCTGTTCCAGGCCTCAGGTCCCTGGTTCTTCCCTGGCACTCTGCCTCTGGCGGGGTGGGAGACGGGCTGGCAAGTGGGGTCCACGGGAAAAGGATCGGACCTCTGGGTGGCGGGGAGAGCTTCCAGGTCCACGGACACGACCCCAGGGACCCTGTGAAGCAGGCCTGATATGTCCAGGGTGGGGCCCGTTGCCCCGAGGGAGGCTTCTGGTGGGGCTGCCTGCCCTGAGCCTGCAGGGTCCGGCGTCTTGGCCCGAAACGGCCAGCCGCGGCTCTGAGAAAAGCCATCTCCTGGGGGCCTCCCCCCTGTCCTTCGCAGTTGGGCGGTCGGGACGGAGGGGTCTGCGCGTTTCCAGCCACTTAGCCCAGTGACCCGCAGCCCGGCCCCAGAGTTCCAAGCTCCACGGAGGCAGGGGGCCTCTTATCACGGGAAGCAGGTGTCTCGCGGGGCTCAGGGGATGGCGTGGGCACGCTCTAGGCGAGAGATGTTGCCCGTGCCCCGAGAGAGCCCCGGGGAGAGCCCGAGGCCTGGCCGCAGAGGCTGCCATTGCCTCCCCGGGCTCCTACCATGGGGCCTGGCCCTGCTCGCCCGAGGCCCAGGTTCACCGCAGGTGAATGCCTTTTGCGGACGCCAAGGACAGGAGGCCGCCGATTCCCTCACAGAGATGGGTTTCCGAGCTCTGGGGGACTGAGGTCGCAGCGGTCACACTCCATTTTTGGGTGGTTCAGCAGAGACTGGAGGGTTGAAGCGGCTGGGTCCAAGTCTGCCGCCTTGTGGCAGGGTGGGGGCGTTGCAGTCGAAGCAAGGGTCTTAACCTCGCAGGCTGAGCACAGGCCAGACTCCCCACGGGAGAACCGGTCCGTGGACAAGGGTCCCGCCCGCCCGCCCGGACCCGCTCCACCTGGCGCGGAACCGTGGCCGGCCCCTCTTCCCGGCCCCAGGTCCCTAGTTCTTCCCTGGCACTCTGCCTCTGCGGGGGTGGGAGAGCTGCTGGGAAGTGTGGTCCACGGGAAAACGCGCGGTCCTCTGGGTGGCAGGGAGGGCTTCCCTTAACTCTGACACCAGCCCAGGAACCCTGTGAACCTGGCCTGATATCTCAAGGGGGGGTGGCTCGTAGCCCGGAGGGATGGGCTTGGGGTGGGGCCTGCTTGCGCCTGCGCGGCCCCGCCTCTGGGCCCGAAACCAACCAGCCGCGGCTCAGACAAAAGCCATCTCCTGGGGGCCTCCCCCTGTTCTTCCATCCGTAAAGGGGGACCCCTTTACGGATGGAAGAACAGGGGGATCTTCGCTGTGGTGAGGACGGGACGGAGGGGTCTGCGGTTTTGCCGCCACGTAGGCCCGTTGCTCGCACCCAGGCCCCATGTGTCCCAGCTCCATGGAGGATGTGGGCCGCTTATGGCAGAATGCAGGCGTCCTGGGGGAGTGAAGGGACGCCGTGGGCACTCCCCGGGCGAGAGAGGGTGCCTGGGACCCGAGAGAGCACCCGGGAAAATGCCCAGCCCTGGCCCGCGTGGCTCCAGTGGCCTCCCCAGGCTCCTGCCGTGGGGCCTGGTCCCGCTCACCTGGGCCCAGGTTCTCCGCAGGTGAATGCCTTCTGCGGATATCAAGGACCACAGGCGGCGGATCCCTTCACGGGGAGGGGGGGTTCGAGCTCTGTGGAACCCAGGTCGCATCCCACACAGTCCCTTCTCGCAAAGTTCAGCCCAGACTTCAGAGAGTATAAGCGTCTCGGTGCAGATTTGCCGCCTCGGGGCAGGGTGGGGCCGTTTGAGCCAAGAAAGACTCTCAGTCCCCCGGGCAGGTCACAGGCCCGAGACCCCCCGGGAGACCGGGTCCCAGGGCGTGGGTCCCGCCTCCCCGGGTCCGCCCCACCTGGCCCGGAACCGTGGCCGGCCCCTGTTCCCGGCCCCAGGTCCCTGGTTCTTCCCTGACACTCTGCCTCTGGCGGGGTGGGAGACGGGCTGGCAAGTGGGGTCCACGGGAAAAGGATCGGACCTCTGGGTGGCGGGGAGAGCTCCCAGTTCCACGGACACGACCCCAGGGACCCTGTGAAGCAGGCCTGATATGTCCAGGGTGGGCCCCATTGCCCCTAGGGAGGCTTCTGGTGGGGCTGCCTGCCCTGATCCTGCCGGGTACCGCGTCTTGGCCCGAAACTGGCCAGTCGCGGCTCTAAGAAAAGCCATCTCCTGGGGGCCTCCCCCCTGTCCTTCGCAGTTGGGCGGTCGGGACGGAGGGGTCTGCGCGTTTCCAGCCACTTAGCCCAGTGACCCGCAGCCCGGCCCCAGAGTTCCAAGCTCCACGGAGGCAGGGGGCCTCTTATCACGGGAAGCAGGTGTCTCGCGGGGCTCAAGGGATGGCGTGGGCACGCTCTAGGCGAGAGATGTTGCCCGTGCCCCGAGAGAGCCCCGGGGAGAGCCCGAGGCCAGGCCGCAGAGGCTGCCATTGCCTCCCCGGGCTCCTACCATGGGGCCTGGCCCTGCTCGCCCGAGGCCCAGGTTCACCGCAGGTGAATGCCTTTTGCGGACGCCAAGGACAGGAGGCCGCCGATTCCCTCACAGAGATGGGTTTCCGAGCTCTGGGGGACTGAGGTCGCAGCGGTCACACTCCATTTTTGGGTGGTTCAGCAGAGACTGGAAGGTTGAAGCGGCTGGGCCCAAGTCTGCCGCCTTGTGGCAGGGTGGGGGCGTTGCAGGCGAAGCAAGGGTCTTAACCTCGCAGGCTGAGCACAGGCCAGACTCCCCACGGGAGAACCGGTCCGTGGACGAGGGTCCCGCCCGCCCGCCCGGACCCGCTCCACCTGGCGCGGAACCGTGGCCGGCCCCTCTTCCCGGCCCCAGGTCCCTAGTTCTTCCCTGGCACTCTGCCTCTGCGGGGGTGGGAGAGCTGCTGGGAAGTGTGGTCCACGGGAAAACGCGCGGTCCTCTGGGTGGCAGGGAGGGCTTCCCTTAACTCTGACACCAGCCCAGGAACCCTGTGAACCTGGCCTGATATCTCAAGGGGGGGTGGCTGTAGCCCGGAGGGATGGGCTTGGGGTGGGGCCTGCTTGCGCCTGCGCGGCCCCGCCTCTGGGCCCGAAACCAACCAGCCGCGGCTCGGACAAAAGCCATCTCCTGGGGGCCTCCCCCCTGTTCTTCCATCCGTAAAGGGGGACCCCTTTACGGATGGAAGAACAGGGGGATCTTCGCAGTGATGGGGACGGGACGGAGGGGTCTGCGGTTTTGCCGCCACGTAGGCCCGTTGCTCGCACCCAGGCCCCATGTGTCCCAGCTCCATGGAGGATGTGGGCCGCTTATGGCAGAATGCAGGCGTCCTGGGGGAGTGAAGGGACGCCGTGGGCACTCCCCGGGCGAGAGAGGGTGCCTGGGACCCGAGAGAGCACCCGGGAAAATGCCCAGCCCTGGCCCGCGTGGCTCCAGTGGCCTCCCCAGGCTCCTGCCGTGGGGCCTGGTCCCGCTCACCTGGGCCCAGGTTCTCCGCAGGTGAATGCCTTCTGCGGATATCAAGGACCACAGGCGGCGGATCCATTCACGGGGAGGGGGGGTTCGAGCTCTGTGGAACCCAGGTCGCATCCCACACAGTCCCTTCTCGCAAAGTTCAGCCCAGACTTCAGAGAGTATAAGCGTCTCGGTGCAGATTTGCCGCCTCGGGGCAGGGTGGGGCCGTTTGAGCCAAGAAAGACTCTCAGTCCCCCGGGCAGGTCACAGGCCCGAGACCCCCCGGGAGACCGGGTCCCAGGGCGTGGGTCCCGCCTCCCCGGGTCCGCCCCACCTGTCCCGGAACCGTGGCCGGCCCCTGTTCCCGGCCCCAGGTCCCTGGTTCTTCCCTGACACTCTGCCTCTGGCGGGGTGGGAGACGGGCTGGCAAGTGGGGTCCACGGGAAAAGGATCGGACCTCTGGGTGGCGGGGAGAGCTCCCAGTTCCACGGACACGACCCCAGGGACCCTGTGAAGCAGGCCTGATATGTCCAGGGTGGGCCCCATTGCCCCTAGGGAGGCTTCTGGTGGGGCTGCCTGCCCTGATCCTGCCGGGTACCGCGTCTTGGCCCGAAACTGGCCAGTCGCGGCTCTAAGAAAAGCCATCTCCTGGGGGCCTCCCCCCTGTCCTTCGCAGTTGGGCGGTCGGGACGGAGGGGTCTGCGCGTTTCCAGCCACTTAGCCCAGTGACCCGCAGCCCGGCCCCAGAGTTCCAAGCTCCACGGAGGCAGGGGGCCTCTTATCACGGGAAGCAGGTGTCTCGCGGGGCTCAAGGGATGGCGTGGGCACGCTCTAGGCGAGAGATGTTGCCCGTGCCCCGAGAGAGCCCCGGGGAGAGCCCGAGGCCTGGCCGCAGAGGCTGCCATTGCCTCCCCGGGCTCCTACCATGGGGCCTGGCCCTGCTCGCCCGAGGCCCAGGTTCACCGCAGGTGAATGCCTTTTGCGGACGCCAAGGACAGGAGGCCGCCGATTCCCTCACAGAGGTGGGTTTCCGAGCTCTGGGGGACTGAGGTCGCAGCGGTCACACTCCATTTTTGGGTGGTTCAGCAGAGACTGGAGGGTTGAAGCGGCTGGGTCCAAGTCTGCCGCCTTGTGGCAGGGTAGGGGCGTTGCAGGCGAAGCAAGGCTCTTAGCCTCCCAGGCGGGGCACAGGCCAGACTCCCCACGGGAGAACCGGTCCGTGGACGAGGGTCCCGCCCGCCCGCCCGGACCCGCTCCACCTGGCGCGGAACCGTGGCCGGCCCCTCTTCCCGGCCCCAGGTCCCTAGTTCTTCCCTGGCACTCTGCCTCTGCGGGGGTGGGAGAGCTGCTGGGAAGTGTGGTCCACGGGAAAACGCGCGGTCCTCTGGGTGGCAGGGAGGGCTTCCCTTAACTCTGACACCAGCCCAGAAACCCGGTGAACCTGGCCTGATATCTCAAGGGGGGGTGGCTCGTAGCCCGGAGGGATGGGCTTGGGGTGGGGCCTGCTTGCGCCTGCGCGGCCCCGCCTCTGGGCCCGAAACCAACCAGCCGCGGCTCGCACAAAAGCCATCTCCTGGGGGCCTCCCCCCTGTTCTTCCATCCGTAAAGGGGGACCCCTTTACGGATGGAAGAACAGGGGGATCTTCGCTGTGGTGAGGACGGGACGGAGGGGTCTGCGGTTTTGCCGCCACGTAGGCCCGTTGCTCGCACCCAGGCCCCATGTGTCCCAGCTCCATGGAGGATGTGGGCCGCTTATGGCAGAATGCAGGCGTCCTGCGGGGGTGAAGGGACGCCGTGGGCACTCCCCGGGCGAGAGAGGGCGCCTGGGACCCGAGAGAGCACCCGGGAAAATGCCCAGCCCTGGCCCGCGTGGCTCCAGTGGCCTCCCCAGGCTCCTGCCGTGGGGCCTGGTCCCGCTCACCTGGGCCCAGGTTCTCCGCAGGTGAATGCCTTCTGCGGATATCAAGGACCACAGGCGGCGGATCCCTTCACGGGGAGGGGGGGTTCGAGCTCTGTGGAACCCAGGTCGCATCCCACACAGTCCCTTCTCGCAAAGTTCAGCCCAGACTTCAGAGAGTATAAGCGTCTCGGTGCAGATTTGCCGCCTCGGGGCAGGGTGGGGTCTTTTGAGCCAAGAAAGACTCTCAGCCCCCCGGCAGGTCACAGGCCCGAGACCCCCCGGGAGACCGGGTCCCTGGGCGTGGGTCCCGCCTCCCCGGGCCCGCCCCACCTGGCCCGGAACCGTGGCCGGCCCCTGTTCCAGGCCTCAGGTCCCTGGTTCTTCCCTGGCACTCTGCCTCTGGCGGGGTGGGAGACGGGCTGGCAAGTGGGGTCCACGGGAAAAGGATCGGACCTCTGGGTGGCGGGGAGAGCTTCCAGGTCCACGGACACGACCCCAGGGACCCTGTGAAGCAGGCCTGATATGTCCAGGGTGGGGCCCGTTGCCCCGAGGGAGGCTTCTGGTGGGGCTGCCTGCCCTGAGCCTGCAGGGTCCGGCGTCTTGGCCCGAAACGGCCAGCCGCGGCTCTGAGAAAAGCCATCTCCTGGGGGCCTCCCCCCTGTCCTTCGCAGTTGGGCGGTCGGGACGGAGGGGTCTGCGCGTTTCCAGCCACTTAGCCCAGTGACCCGCAGCCCGGCCCCAGAGTTCCAAGCTCCACGGAGGCAGGGGGCCTCTTATCACGGGAAGCAGGTGTCTCGCGGGGCTCAGGGGATGGCGTGGGCACGCTCTAGGCGAGAGATGTTGCCCGTGCCCCGAGAGAGCCCCGGGGAGAGCCCGAGGCCTGGCCGCAGAGGCTGCCATTGCCTCCCCGGGCTCCTACCATGGGGCCTGGCCCTGCTCGCCCGAGGCCCAGGTTCACCGCAGGTGAATGCCTTTTGCGGACGCCAAGGACAGGAGGCCGCCGATTCCCTCACAGAGATGGGTTTCCGAGCTCTGGGGGACTGAGGTCGCAGCGGTCACACTCCATTTTTGGGTGGTTCAGCAGAGACTGGAGGGTTGAAGCGGCTGGGTCCAAGTCTGCCGCCTTGTGGCAGGGTGGGGGCGTTGCAGTCGAAGCAAGGGTCTTAACCTCGCAGGCTGAGCACAGGCCAGACTCCCCACGGGAGAACCGGTCCGTGGACGAGGGTCCCGCCCACCCGCCCGGACCCGCTCCACCTGGCGCGGAACCGTGGCCGGCCCCTCTTCCCGGCCCCAGGTCCCTAGTTCTTCCCTGGCACTCTGCCTCTGGGGGGTGGGAGAGCTGCTGGGAAGTGTGGTCCACGGGAAAACGCGCGGTCCTCTGGGTGGCAGGGAGGGCTTCCCTTAACTCTGACACCAGCCCAGGAACCCGGTGAACCTGGCCTGATATCTCAAGGGGGGGGTGGCTCGTAGCCCAGAGTGATGGGCTTGGGGTGGGGCCTGCTTGCGCCTGCGCGGCCCCGCCTCTGGGCCCGAAACCACCCAGCCGCGGCTCGGACAAAAGCCATCTCCTGGGGGCCTCCCCCCTGTTCTTCCATCCGTAAAGGGGGACCCCTTTACGGATGGAAGAACAGGGGGATCTTCGCAGTGATGGGGACGGGACGGAGGGGTCTGCGGGTTTGCCGCCTCGTAGGCCCGTTGCTCGCACCCCGGCCCCATGTGTCCCAGCTCCATGGAGGAGGTGGACTGCTTATGGCGGGATGCAGGCGTCCTGCGGGAGTCAGGGGATGGCGTGGGCCCTCCCCGGGCAAGAGAGGGCGCCTGGGACCAGAGAGAGCACCCGGGAAAATGCCCAGCCCTGGCCCGCGTGGCTCCAGTGGCCTCCCCAGGCTCCTGCCGCGGGGCCTGGTCACGCTCACCTGGGCCCAGGTTCTCCGCAGGTGAATGCCTTTTGCGCACACCAAGGACCACAGGCCGCGGATCCCTTCACGGGGAGGGGGGGTTCGAGCTCTGTGGGACCCAGGTCGCATCCCACACAGTCCCTTCTCTCAAAGTTCAGCCCAGACTTTAGAGAGTATAAGCGTCTCGGTGCAGATTTGCCGCCTCGGGGCAGGGTGGGGCCGTTTGAGCCAAGAAAGACTCTCAGCCCCCCAGGCAGGTCACAGGGCCGAGACCCCCCGGGAGACCGGGTCCCAGGGCGTGGGTCCCGCCTCCCCGGGCCCGCCCCACCTGGCCCGGAACCGTGGCCGGCCCCTGTTCCCGGCCCCAGGTCCCTGGTTCTTCCCTGGCACTCTGCCTCTGGCGGGGTGGGAGACGGGCTGGCAAGTGGGGTCCACGGGAAAAGGATCGGACCTCTGGGTGGCGGGGAGAGCTCCCAGTTCCACGGACACGACCCCAGGGACCCTGTGAAGCAGGCCTGATATGTCCAGGGTGGGCCCCATTGCCCCTAGGGAGGCTTCTGGTGGGGCTGCCTGCCCTGATCCTGCCGGGTACCGCGTCTTGGCCCGAAACTGGCCAGTCGCGGCTCTAAGAAAAGCCATCTCCTGGGGGCCTCCCCCCTGTCCTTCGCAGTTGGGCGGTCGGGACGGAGGGGTCTGCGCGTTTCCAGCCACTTAGCCCAGTGACCCGCAGCCCGGCCCCAGAGTTCCAAGCTCCACGGAGGCAGGGGGCCTCTTATCACGGGAAGCAGGTGTCTCGCGGGGCTCAAGGGATGGCGTGGGCACGCTCTAGGCGAGAGATGTTGCCCGTGCCCCGAGAGAGCCCCGGGGAGAGCCCGAGGCCTGGCCGCAGAGGCTGCCATTGCCTCCCCGGGCTCCTACCATGGGGCCTGGCCCTGCTCGCCCGAGGCCCAGGTTCACCGCAGGTGAATGCCTTTTGCGGACGCCAAGGACAGGAGGCCGCCGATTCCCTCACAGACGTGGGTTTCCGAGCTCTGGGGGACTGAGGTCGCAGCGGTCACACTCCATTTTTGGGTGGTTCAGCAGAGACTGGAAGGTTGAAGCGGCTGGGCCCAAGTCTGCCGCCTTGTGGCAGGGTGGGGGCGTTGCAGGCGAAGCAAGGCTCTTAGCCTCCCAGGCGCGGCACAGGCCAGACTCCCCACGGGAGAACCGGTCCGTGGACGAGGGTCCCGCCCGCCCGCCCGGACCCGCTCCACCTGGCGCGGAACCGTGGCCGGCCCCTCTTCCCGGCCCCAGGTCCCTAGTTCTTCCCTGGCACTCTGCCTCTGCGGGGGTGGGAGAGCTGCTGGGAAGTGTGGTCCACGGGAAAACGCGCGGTCCTCTGGGTGGCAGGGAGGGCTTCCCTTAACTCTGACACCAGCCCAGGAACCCTGTGAACCTGGCCTGATATCTCAAGGGGGGGTGGCTGTAGCCCGGAGGGATGGGCTTGGGGTGGGGCCTGCTTGCGCCTGCGCGGCCCCGCCTCTGGGCCCGAAACCAACCAGCCGCGGCTCGGACAAAAGCCATCTCCTGGGGGCCTCCCCCCTGTTCTTCCATCCGTAAAGGGGGACCCCTTTACGGATGGAAGAACAGGGGGATCTTCGCAGTGATGGGGACGGGACGGAGGGGTCTGCGGTTTTGCCGCCACGTAGGCCCGTTGCTCGCACCCAGGCCCCATGTGTCCCAGCTCCATGGAGGATGTGGGCCGCTTATGGCAGAATGCAGGCGTCCTGGGGGAGTGAAGGGACGCCGTGGGCACTCCCCGGGCGAGAGAGGGTGCCTGAGACCCGAGAGAGCATCCGGGAAAATGCCCAGCCCTGGCCCGCGTGGCTCCAGTGGCCTCCCCAGGCTCCTGCCGTGGGGCCTGGTCCCGCTCACCTGGGCCCAGGTTCTCCGCAGGTGAATGCCTTCTGCGGATATCAAGGACCACAGGCGGCGGATCCCTTCACGGGGAGGGGGGGTTCGAGCTCTGTGGAACCCAGGTCGCATCCCACACAGTCCCTTCTCGCAAAGTTCAGCCCAGACTTCAGAGAGTATAAGCGTCTCGGTGCAGATTTGCCGCCTCGGGGCAGGGTGGGGTCTTTTGAGCCAAGAAAGACTCTCAGCCCCCCGGCAGGTCACGGGCCCGAGACCCCCCGGGAGACCGGGTCCCTGGGCGTGGGTCCCGCCTCCCCGGGCCCGCCCCACCTGGCCCGGAACCGTGGCCGGCCCCTGTTCCAGGCCTCAGGTCCCTGGTTCTTCCCTGGCACTCTGCCTCTGGCGGGGTGGGAGACGGGCTGGCAAGTGGGGTCCACGGGAAAAGGATCGGACCTCTGGGTGGCGGGGAGAGCTTCCAGGTCCACGGACACGACCCCAGGGACCCTGTGAAGCAGGCCTGATATGTCCAGGGTGGGGCCCGTTGCCCGGAGGGAGGCTTCTGGTGGGGCTGCCTGCCCTGAGCCTGCAGGGTCCGGCGTCTTGGCCCGAAACGGCCAGCCGCGGCTCTGAGAAAAGCCATCTCCTGGGGGCCTCCCCCCTGTCCTTCGCAGTTGGGCGGTCGGGACGGAGGGGTCTGCGCGTTTCCAGCCACTTAGCCCAGTGACCCGCAGCCCGGCCCCAGAGTTCCAAGCTCCACGGAGGCAGGGGGCCTCTTATCACGGGAAGCAGGTGTCTCGCGGGGCTCAGGGGATGGCGTGGGCACGCTCTAGGCGAGAGATGTTGCCCGTGCCCCGAGAGAGCCCCGGGGAGAGCCCGAGGCCTGGCCGCAGAGGCTGCCATTGCCTCCCCGGGCTCCTACCATGGGGCCTGGCCCTGCTCGCCCGAGGCCCAGGTTCACCGCAGGTGAATGCCTTTTGCGGACGCCAAGGACAGGAGGCCGCCGATTCCCTCACAGAGATGGGTTTCCGAGCTCTGGGGGACTGAGGTCGCAGCGGTCACACTCCATTTTTGGGTGGTTCAGCAGAGACTGGAGGGTTGAAGCGGCTGGGACCAAGTCTGCCGCCTTGTGGCAGGGTGGGGGCGTTGCAGTCGAAGCAAGGGTCTTAACCTCGCAGGCTGAGCACAGGCCAGACTCCCCACGGGAGAACCGGTCCGTGGACGAGGGTCCCGCCCACCCGCCCGGACCCGCTCCACCTGGCGCGGAACCGTGGCCGGCCCCTCTTCCCGGCCCCAGGTCCCTAGTTCTTCCCTGGCACTCTGCCTCTGCGGGGGTGGGAGAGCTGCTGGGAAGTGTGGTCCACGGGAAAACGCGCGGTCCTCTGGGTGGCAGGGAGGGCTTCCCTTAACTCTGACACCAGCCCAGGAACCCGGTGAACCTGGCCTGATATCTCAAGGGGGGGGTGGCTCGTAGCCCAGAGTGATGGGCTTGGGGTGGGGCCTGCTTGCGCCTGCGCGGCCCCGCCTCTGGGCCCGAAACCACCCAGCCGCGGCTCGGACAAAAGCCATCTCCTGGGGGCCTCCCCCCTGTTCTTCCATCCGTAAAGGGGGACCCCTTTACGGATGGAAGAACAGGGGGATCTTCGCTGGTGTGAGGACGGGACGGAGGGGTCTGCGGTTTTGCCGCCACGTAGGCCCGTTGCTCGCACCCAGGCCCCATGTGTCCCAGCTCCATGGAGGAGGTGGGCCGCTTATGGCAGGATGCAGGCGTCCTGCGGGGGTGAAGGGACGCCGTGGGCACTCCCCGGGCGAGAGAGGGCGCCTGGGACCCGAGAGAGCACCCGGGAAAATGCCCAGCCCTGGCCCGCGTGGCTCCAGTGGCCTCCCCAGGCTCCTGCCGTGGGGCCTGGTCCCGCTCACCTGGGCCCAGGTTCTCCGCAGGTGAATGCCTTCTGCGGATATCAAGGACCACAGGCGGCGGATCCCTTCACGGGGAGGGGGGGTTCGAGCTCTGTGGAACCCAGGTCGCATCCCACACAGTCCCTTCTCGCAAAGTTCAGCCCAGACTTCAGAGAGTATAAGCGTCTCGGTGCAGATTTGCCGCCTCGGGGCAGGGTGGGGTCTTTTGAGCCAAGAAAGACTCTCAGTCCCCAGGCAGGTCAGAGGCCCGAGACCCCCCGGGAGACCGGGTCCCTGGGCGTGGGTCCCGCCTCCCCGGGCCCGCCCCACCTGGCCCGGAACCGTGGCCGGCCCCTGTTCCAGGCCTCAGGTCCCTGGTTTTTCCCTGGCACTCTGCCTCTGGCGGGGTGGGAGACGGGCTGGCAAGTGGGGTCCACGGGAAAAGGATCGGACCTCTGGGTGGCGGGGAGAGCTTCCAGGTCCACGGACACGACCCCAGGGACCCTGTGAAGCAGGCCTGATATGTCCAGGGTGGGGCCCGTTGCCCCGAGGGAGGCTTCTGGTGGGGCTGCCTGCCCTGAGCCTGCAGGGTCCGGCGTCTTGGCCCGAAACGGCCAGCCGCGGCTCTGAGAAAAGCCATCTCCTGGGGGCCTCCCCCCTGTCCTTCGCAGTTGGGCGGTCGGGACGGAGGGGTCTGCGCGTTTCCAGCCACTTAGCCCAGTGACCCGCAGCCCGGCCCCAGAGTTCCAAGCTCCACGGAGGCAGGGGGCCTCTTATCACGGGAAGCAGGTGTCTCGCGGGGCTCAAGGGATGGCGTGGGCACGCTCTAGGCGAGAGATGTTGCCCGTGCCCCGAGAGAGCCCCGGGGAGAGCCCGAGGCCTGGCCGCAGAGGCTGCCATTGCCTCCCCGGGCTCCTACCATGGGGCCTGGCCCTGCTCGCCCGAGGCCCAGGTTCACCGCAGGTGAATGCCTTTTGCGGACGCCAAGGACAGGAGGCCGCCGATTCCCTCACAGAGGTGGGTTTCCGAGCTCTGGGGGACTGAGGTCGCAGCGGTCAAACTCCATTTTTGGGTGGTTCAGCAGAGACTGGAGGGTTGAAGCGGCTGGGTCCAAGTCTGCCGCCTTGTGGCAGGGTGGGGGCGTTGCAGGCGAAGCAAGGGTCTTAACCTCGCAGGCTGAGCACAGGCCAGACTCCCCACGGGAGAACCGGTCCGTGGACGAGGGTCCCGCCCGCCCGCCCGGACCCGCTCCACCTGGCGCGGAACCGTGGCCGGCCCCTCTTCCCGGCCCCAGGTCCCTAGTTCTTCCCTGGCACTCTGCCTCTGCCGGGGTGGGAGAGCTGCTGGGAAGTGTGGTCCACGGGAAAACGCGCGGTCCTCTGGGTGGCAGGGAGGGCTTCCCTTAACTCTGACACCAGCCCAGGAACCCGGTGAACCTGGCCTGATATCTCAAGGGGGGGGTGGCTCGTAGCCCAGAGTGATGGGCTTGGGGTGGGGCCTGCTTGCGCCTGCGCGGCCCCGCCTCTGGGCCCGAAACCACCCAGCCGCGGCTCGGACAAAAGCCATCTCCTGGGGGCCTCCCCCCTGTTCTTCCATCCGTAAACGGGGACCCCTTTACGGATGGAAGAACAGGGGGATCTTCGCAGTGATGGGGACGGGACGGAGGGGTCTGCGGGTTTGCCGCCTCGTAGGCCAGTTGCTCACACCCCGGCCCCATGTGTCCCAGCTCCATGGAGGAGGTGGGCTGCTTATGGCGGGATGCAGGCGTCCTGCGGGAGTCAGGGGATGGCGTGGGCCCTCCCCGGGCAAGAGAGGGCGCCTGGGACCCGAGAGAGCACCCGGGAAAATGCCCAGCCCTGGCCCCCGTGGCTCCAGTGGCCTCCCCAGGCTCCTGCCGCGGGGCCTGGTCACGCTCACCTGGGCCCAGGTTCTCCGCAGTTGAATGCCTTCTGCGGATATCAAGGACCACAGGCGGCGGATCCCTTCACGGGGAGGGGGGGTTCGAGCTCTGTGGAACCCAGGTCGCATCCCACACAGTCCCTTCTCGCAAAGTTCAGCCCAGACGTCAGAGAGTATAAGCGTCTCGGTGCAGATTTGCCGCCTCGGGGCAGGGTGGGGTCTTTTGAGCCAAGAAAGACTCCCAGTCCCCAGGCAGGTCACAGGCCGGAGACCCCCCGGGAGACCGGGTCCCTGGGCGTGGGTCCCGCCTCCCCGGGCCCGCCCCACCTGGCCCGGAACCGTGGCCGGCCCCTGTTCCAGGCCTCAGGTCCCTGGTTCTTCCCTGGCACTCTGCCTCTGGCGGGGTGGGAGACGGGCTGGCAAGTGGGGTCCACGGGAAAAGGATCGGACCTCTGGGTGGCGGGGAGAGCTTCCAGGTCCACGGACACGACCCCAGGGACCCTGTGAAGCAGGCCTGATATGTCCAGGGTGGGGCCCGTTGCCCCGAGGGAGGCTTCTGGTGGGGCTGCCTGCCCTGAGCATGCAGGGTCCCGCGTCTTGGCCCGAAACGGCCAGCCGCGGCTCTGAGAAAAGCCATCTCCTGGGGGCCTCCCCCCTGTCCTTTGCAGTTGGGCGGTAGGGACGGAGTGGTCTGCACCTTGCCAATCACTTAGCTCAGTGACCCGCAGCCCAGTCACAGAGTACCAAGCTCCACGGAGGCAGGGGGCCTCTTATCACGGGAAGCAGGTGTCTCGCGGGGCTCAAGGGACGGCGTGGGCACTCTCTAGGCGAGAGAGGGTGCCCGTGCCCCGAGAGAGCCCCGGGGAGAGCCCGAGGCCTGGCCGCAGAGGCTGCCATTGCCTCCCCGGGCTCCTACCATGGGGCCTGGCCCTGCTCGCCCGAGGCCCAGGTTCACCGCAGGTGAATGCCTTTTGCGGACGCCAAGGACAGGAGGCCGCCGATTCCCTCACAGAGGTGGGTTTCCGAGCTCTGGGGGACTGAGGTCGCAGCGGTCACACTCCATTTTTGGGTGGTTCAGCAGAGACTGGAGGGTTGAAGCGGCTGGGTCCAAGTCTGCCGCCTTGTGGCAGGGTGGGGACGTTGCAGGCGAAGCAAGGGTCTTAACCTCGCAGGCTGAGCACAGGCCAGACTCCCCACGGGAGAACCGGTCCGTGGACGAGGGTCCCGCCCGCCCGCCCGGACCCGCTCCACCTGGCGCGGAACCGTGGCCGGCCCCTCTTCCCGGCCCCAGGTCCCTAGTTCTTCCCTGGCACTCTGCCTCTGCGGGGGTGGGAGAGCTGCTGGGAAGTGTGGTCCACGGGAAAACGCGCGGTCCTCTGGGTGGCAGGGAGGGCTTCCCTTAACTCTGACACCAGCCCAGGAACCCGGTGAACCTGGCCTGATATCTCAAGGGGGGGGTGGCTCGTAGCCCAGAGTGATGGGCTTGGGGTGGGGCCTGCTTGCGCCTGCGCGGCCCCGCCTCTGGGCCGGAAACCACCCAGCCGCGGCTCGGACAAAAGCCATCTCCTGGGGGCCTCCCCCCTGTTCTTCCATCCGTAAAGGGGGACCCCTTTACGGATGGAAGAACAGGGGGATCTTCGCAGTGATGGGGACGGGACGGAGGGGTCTGCGGGTTTGCCGCCTCGTAGGCCAGTTGCTCGCACCCCGGCCCCATGTGTCCCAGCTCCATGGAGGAGGTGGGCTGCTTATGGCGGGATGCAGGCGTCCTGCGGGAGTCAGGGGATGGCGTGGGCCCTCCCCGGGCAAGAGAGGGCGCCTCGGACCAGAGAGTGCACCCGGGAAAATGCCCAGCCCTGGCCCGCGTGGCTCCAGTGGCCTCCCCAGGCTCCTGCCACGGGGCCTGGTCACGCTCACCTGGGCCCAGGTTCTCCGCAGGTGAATGCCTTTTGCGCACACCAAGGACCACAGGCCGCGGATCCCTTCACGGGGAGGGGGGGTTCGAGCTCTGTGGGACCCAGGTCGCATCCCACACAGTCCCTTCTCTCAAAGTTCAGCCCAGACTTTAGAGAGTATAAGCGTCTCGGTGCAGATTTGCCGCCTCGGGGCAGGGTGGGGCCGTTGGAGCCAAGAAAGACTCTCAGCCCCCCGGGCAGGTCACAGGCCCGAGAACCCCCGGGAGACCGGGTCCCAGGGCGTGGGTCCCGCCTCCCCGGGCCCGCCCCACCTGGCCCGGAACCGTGGCCGGCCCCTGTTCCCGGCCCCAGGTCCCTGGTTCTTCCCTGGCACTCTGCCTCTGGCGGGGTGGGAGACGGGCTGGCAAGTGGGGTCCACGGGAAAAGGATCGGACCTCTGGGTGGCGGGGAGAGCTCCCAGTTCCACGGACACGACCCCAGGGACCCTGTGAAGCAGGCCTGATATGTCCAGGGTGGGCCCCATTGCCCCTAGGGAGGCTTCTGGTGGGGCTGCCTGCCCTGATCCTGCCGGGTACCGCGTCTTGGCCCGAAACTGGCCAGTCGCGGCTCTAAGAAAAGCCATCTCCTGGGGGCCTCCCCCCTGTCCTTCGCAGTTGGGCGGTCGGGACGGAGGGGTCTGCGCGTTTCCAGCCACTTAGCCCAGTGACCCGCAGCCCGGCCCCAGAGTTCCAAGCTCCACGGAGGCAGGGGGCCTCTTATCACGGGAAGCAGGTGTCTCGCGGGGCTCAAGGGATGGCGTGGGCACGCTCTAGGCGAGAGATGTTGCCCGTGCCCCGAGAGAGCCCCGGGGAGAGCCCGAGGCCTGGCCGCAGAGGCTGCCATTGCCTCCCCGGGCTCCTACCATGGGGCCTGGCCCTGCTCGCCCGAGGCCCAGGTTCACCGCAGGTGAATGCCTTTTGCGGACGCCAAGGACAGGAGGCCGCCGATTCCCTCACAGAGGTGGGTTTCCGAGCTCTGGGGGACTGAGGTCGCAGCGGTCACACTCCATTTTTGGGTGGTTCAGCAGAGACTGGAGGGTTGAAGCGGCTGGGTCCAAGTCTGCCGCCTTGTGGCAGGGTCGGGGCGTTGCAGGCGAAGCAAGGCTCTTAGCCTCCCAGGCGCGGCACAGGCCAGACTCCCCACGGGAGAACCGGTCCGTGGACGAGGGTCCCGCCCGCCCGCCCGGACCCGCTCCACCTGGTGCGGAACCGTGGCCGGCCCCTCTTCCCGGCCCCAGGTCCCTAGTTCTTCCCTGGCACTCTGCCTCTGCGGGGGTGGGAGAGCTGCTGGGAAGTGTGGTCCACGGGAAAACGCGCGGTCCTCTGGGTGGCAGGGAGGGCTTCCCTTAACTCTGACACCAGCCCAGGAACCCTGTGAACCTGGCCTGATATCTCAAGGGGGGGTGGCTGTAGCCCGGAGGGATGGGCTTGGGGTGGGGCCTGCTTGCGCCTGCGTGGCCCCGCCTCTGGGCCCGAAACCAACCAGCCGCGGCTCGGACAAAAGCCATCTCCTGGGGGCCTCCCCCCTGTTCTTCCATCCGTAAAGGGGGACCCCTTTACGGATGGAAGAACAGGGGGATCTTCGCTGTGGTGAGGACGGGACGGAGGGATCTGCGGTTTTGCCGCCACGTAGGCCCGTTGCTCGCACCCAGGCCCCATGTGTCCCAGCTCCATGGAGGATGTGGGCCGCTTATGGCAGAATGCAGGCGTCCTGGGGGAGTGAAGGGACGCCGTGGGCACTCCCCGGGCGAGAGAGGGTGCCTGGGACCCGAGAGAGCACCCGGGAAAATGCCCAGCCCTGGCCCGCGTGGCTCCAGTGGCCTCCCCAGGCTCCTGCCGTGGGGCCTGGTCCCGCTCACCTGGGCCCAGGTTCTCCGCAGGTGAATGCCTTCTGCGGATATCAAGGACCACAGGCGGCGGATCCCTTCACGGGGAGGGGGGGTTCGAGCTCTGTGGAACCCAGGTCGCATCCCACACAGTCCCTTCTCGCAAAGTTCAGCCCAGACTTCAGAGAGTATAAGCGTCTCGGTGCAGATTTGCCGCCTCGGGGCAGGGTGGGGTCTTTTGAGCCAAGAAAGACTCTCAGCCCCCCGGCAGGTCACGGGCCCGAGACCCCCCGGGAGACCGGGTCCCTGGGCGTGGGTCCCGCCTCCCCGGGCCCGCCCCACCTGGCCCGGAACCGTGGTCGGCCCCTGTTCCAGGCCTCAGGTCCCTGGTTCTTCCCTGGCACTCTGCCTCTGGCGGGGTGGGAGACGGGCTGGCAAGTGGGGTCCACGGGAAAAGGATCGGACCTCTGGGTGGCGGGGAGAGCTTCCAGGTCCACGGACACGACCCCAGGGACCCTGTGAAGCAGGCCTGATATTTCCAGGGTGGGGCCCGTTGCCCCGAGGGAGGCTTCTGGTGGGGCTGCCTGCCCTGAGCCTGCAGGGTCCGGCGTCTTGGCCCGAAACGGCCAGCCGCGGCTCTGAGAAAAGCCATCTCCTGGGGGCCTCCCCCCTGTCCTTCGCAGTTGGGCGGTCGGGACGGAGGGGTCTGCGCGTTTCCAGCCACTTAGCCCAGTGACCCGCAGCCCGGCCCCAGAGTTCCAAGCTCCACGGAGGCAGGGGGCCTCTTATCACGGGAAGCAGGTGTCTCGCGGGGCTCAAGGGATGGCGTGGGCACGCTCTAGGCGAGAGATGTTGCCCGTGCCCCGAGAGAGCCCCGGGGAGAGCCCGAGGCCTGGCCGCAGAGGCTGCCATTGCCTCCCCGGGCTCCTACCATGGGGCCTGGCCCTGCTCGCCCGAGGCCCAGGTTCACCGCAGGTGAATGCCTTTTGCGGACGCCAAGGACAGGAGGCCGCCGATTCCCTCACAGAGGTGGGTTTCCGAGCTCTGGGGGACTGAGGTCGCAGCGGTCACACTCCATTTTTGGGTGGTTCAGCAGAGACTGGAGGGTTGAAGCGGCTGGGTCCAAGTCTGCCGCCTTGTGGCAGGGTGGGGGCGTTGCAGGCGAAGCAAGGGTCTTAACCTCGCAGGCTGAGCACAGGCCAGACTCCCCACGGGAGAACCGGTCCGTGGACGAGGGTCCCGCCCGCCCGCCCGGACCCGCTCCACCTGGCGCGGAACCGTGGCCGGCCCCTCTTCCCGGCCCCAGGTCCCTAGTTCTTCCCTGGCACTCTGCCTCTGCCGGGGTGGGAGAGCTGCTGGGAAGTGTGGTCCACGGGAAAACGCGCGGTCCTCTGGGTGGCAGGGAGGGCTTCCCTTAACTCTGACACCAGCCCAGGAACCCGGTGAACCTGGCCTGATATCTCAAGGGGGGGGTGGCTCGTAGCCCAGAGTGATGGGCTTGGGGTGGGGCCTGCTTGCGCCTGCGCGGCCCCGCCTCTGGGCCCGAAACCACCCAGCCGCGGCTCGGACAAAAGCCATCTCCTGGGGGCCTCCCCCCTGTTCTTCCATCCGTAAAGGGGGACCCCTTTACGGATGGAAGAACAGGGGGATCTTCGCAGTGATGGGGACGGGACGGAGGGGTCTGCGGGTTTGCCGCCTCGTAGGCCAGTTGCTCGCACCCCGGCCCCATGTGTCCCAGCTCCATGGAGGAGGTGGGCTGCTTATGGCGGGATGCAGGCGTCCTGCGGGAGTCAGGGGATGGCGTGGGCCCTCCCCGGGCAAGAGAGGGCGCCTGGGACCCGAGAGAGCACCCGGGAAAATGCCCAGCCCTGGCCCCCGTGGCTCCAGTGGCCTCCCCAGGCTCCTGCCGCGGGGCCTGGTCACGCTCACCTGGGCCCAGGTTCTCCGCAGGTGAATGCCTTTTGCGCACACCAAGGACCACAGGCCGCGGATCCCTTCACGGGGAGGGGGGGTTCGAGCTCTGTGGGACCCAGGTCGCATCCCACACAGTCCCTTCTCTCAAAGTTCAGCCCAGACTTTAGAGAGTATAAGCGTCTCGGTGCAGATTTGCCGCCTCGGGGCAGGGTGGGGTCTTTTGAGCCAAGAAAGACTCTCAGCCCCCCGGCAGGTCACAGGCCCGAGACCCCCCGGGAGACCGGGTCCCAGGGCGTGGGTCCCGCCTCCCCGGGCCCGCCCCACCTGGCCCGGAACCGTGGCCGGCCCCTGTTCCAGGCCTCAGGTCCCTGGTTCTTCCCTGGCACTCTGCCTCTGGCGGGGTGGGAGACGGGCTGGCAAGTGGGGTCCACGGGAAAAGGATCGGACCTCTGGGTGGCGGGGAGAGCTTCCAGGTCCACGGACACGACCCCAGGGACCCTGTGAAGCAGGCCTGATATGTCCAGGGTGGGGCCCGTTGCCCGGAGGGAGGCGTCTGGTGGGGCTGCCTGCCCTGAGCCTGCAGGGTCCGGCGTCTTGGCCCGAAACGGCCAGCCGCGGCTCTGAGAAAAGCCATCTCCTGGGGGCCTCCCCCCTGTCCTTCGCAGTTGGGCGGTCGGGACGGAGGGGTCTGCGCGTTTCCAGCCACTTAGCCCAGTGACCCGCAGCCCGGCCCCAGAGTTCCAAGCTCCACGGAGGCAGGGGGCCTCTTATCACGGGAAGCAGGTGTCTCGCGGGGCTCAGGGGATGGCGTGGGCACGCTCTAGGCGAGAGATGTTGCCCGTGCCCCGAGAGAGCCCCGGGGAGAGCCCGAGGCCTGGCCGCAGAGGCTGCCATTGCCTCCCCGGGCTCCTACCATGGGGCCTGGCCCTGCTCGCCCGAGGCCCAGGTTCACCGCAGGTGAATGCCTTTTGCGGACGCCAAGGACAGGAGGCCGCCGATTCCCTCACAGAGGTGGGTTTCCGAGCTCTGGGGGACTGAGGTCGCAGCGGTCACACTCCATTTTTGGGTGGTTCAGCAGAGACTGGAAGGTTGAAGCGGCTGGGTCCAAGTCTGCCGCCTTGTGGCAGGGTGGGGGCGTTGCAGGCGAAGCAAGGCTCTTAGCCTCCCAGTCGCGGCACAGGCCAGACTCCCCACGGGAGAACCGGTCCGTGGACAAGGGTCCCGCCCGCCCGCCCGGACCCGCTCCACCTGGCGCGGAACCGTGGCCGGCCCCTCTTCCCGGCCCCAGGTCCCTAGTTCTTCCCTGGCACTCTGCCTCTGCGGGGGTGGGAGAGCTGCTGGGAAGTGTGGTCCACGGGAAAACGCGCGGTCCTCTGGGTGGCAGGGAGGGCTTCCCTTAACTCTGACACCAGCCCAGGAACCCTGTGAACCTGGCCTGATATCTCAAGGGTGGGTGGCTCGTAGCCCGGAGGGATGGGCTTGGGGTGGGGCCTGCTTGCGCCTGCGCGGCCCCGCCTCTGGGCCCGAAACCAACCAGCCGCGGCTCAGACAAAAGCCATCTCCTGGGGGCCTCCCCCTGTTCTTCCATCCGTAAAGGGGGACCCCTTTACGGATGGAAGAACAGGGGGATCTTCGCTGTGGTGAGGACGGGACGGAGGGGTCTGCGGTTTTGCCGCCACGTAGGCCCGTTGCTCGCACCCAGGCCCCATGTGTCCCAGCTCCATGGAGGATGTGGGCCGCTTATGGCAGAATGCAGGCGTCCTGGGGGAGTGAAGGGACGCCGTGGGCACTCCCCGGGCGAGAGAGGGTGCCTGGGACCCGAGAGAGCACCCGGGAAAATGCCCAGCCCTGGCCCGCGTGGCTCCAGTGGCCTCCCCAGGCTCCTGCCGTGGGGCCTGGTCCCGCTCACCTGGGCCCAGGTTCTCCGCAGGTGAATGCCTTCTGCGGATATCAAGGACCACAGGCGGCGGATCCCTTCACGGGGAGGGGGGGTTCGAGCTCTGTGGAACCCAGGTCGCATCCCACACAGTCCCTTCTCGCAAAGTTCAGCCCAGACTTCAGAGAGTATAAGCGTCTCGGTGCAGATTTGCCGCCTCGGGGCAGGGTGGGGCCGTTTGAGCCAAGAAAGACTCTCAGCCCCCCGGGCAGGTCACAGGCCCGAGACCCCCCGGGAGACCGGGTCCCAGGGCGTGGGTCCCGCCTCCCCGGGTCCGCCCCACCTGTCCGGGAACCGTGGCCGGCCCCTGTTCCAGGCCTCAGGTCCCTGGTTCTTCCCTGGCACTCTGCCTCTGGCGGGGTGGGAGACGGGCTGGCAAGTGGGGTCCACGGGAAAAGGATCGGACCTCTGGGTGGCGGGGAGAGCTTCCAGGTCCACGGACACGACCCCAGGGACCCTGTGAAGCAGGCCTGATATGTCCAGGGTGGGGCCCGTTGCCCCGAGGGAGGCTTCTGTTGGGGCTGCCTGCCCTGAGCCTGCAGGGTCCGGCGTCTTGGCCCGAAACGGCCAGCCGCGGCTCTGAGAAAAGCCATCTCCTGGGGGCCTCCCCCCTGTCCTTCGCAGTTGGGCCGTCGGGACGGAGGGGTCTGCGCGTTTCCAGCCACTTAGCCCAGTGACCCGCAGCCCGGCCCCAGAGTTCCAAGCTCCACGGAGGCAGGGGGCCTCTTATCACGGGAAGCAGGTGTCTCGCGGGGCTCAGGGGATGGCGTGGGCACGCTCTAGGCGAGAGATGTTGCCCGTGCCCCGAGAGAGCCCCGGGGAGAGCCCGAGGCCTGGCCGCAGAGGCTGCCATTGCCTCCCCGGGCTCCTACCATGGGGCCTGGCCCTGCTCGCCCGAGGCCCAGGTTCACCGCAGGTGAATGCCTTTTGCGGACGCCAAGGACAGGAGGCCGCCGATTCCCTCACAGAGATGGGTTTCCGAGCTCTGGGGGACTGAGGTCGCAGCGGTCACACTCCATTTTTGGGTGGTTCAGCAGAGACTGGAGGGTTGAAGCGGCTGGGTCCAAGTCTGCCGCCTTGTGGCAGGGTGGGGGCGTTGCAGTCGAAGCAAGGGTCTTAACCTCGCAGGCTGAGCACAGGCCAGACTCCCCACGGGAGAACCGGTCCGTGGACGAGGGTCCCGCCCACCCGCCCGGACCCGCTCCACCTGGCGCGGAACCGTGGCCGGCCCCTCTTCCCGGCCCCAGGTCCCTAGTTCTTCCCTGGCACTCTGCCTCTGCGGGGGTGGGAGAGCTGCTGGGAAGTGTGGTCCACGGGAAAACGCGCGGTCCTCTGGGTGGCAGGGAGGGCTTCCCTTAACTCTGACACCAGCCCAGGAACCCGGTGAACCTGGCCTGATATCTCAAGGGGGGTTGGCTCGTAGCCCAGAGTGATGGGCTTGGGGTGGGGCCTGCTTGCGCCTGCGCGGCCCAGCCTCTGGGCCCGAAACCACCCAGCCGCGGCTCGGACAAAAGCCATCTCCTGGGGGCCTCCCCCCTGTTCTTCCATCCGTAAAGGGGGACCCCTTTACGGATGGAAGAACAGGGGGATCTTCGCAGTGATGGGGACGGGACGGAGGGGTCTGCGGGTTTGCCGCCTCGTAGGCCCGTTGCTCGCACCCCGGCCCCATGTGTCCCAGCTCCATGGAGGAGGTGGGCTGCTTATGGCGGGATGCAGGCGTCCTGCGGGAGTCAGGGGATGGCGTGGGCCCTCCCCGGGCAAGAGAGGGCGCCTGGGACCAGAGAGAGCACCCGGGAAAATGCCCAGCCCTGGCCCGCGTGGCTCCAGTGGCCTCCCCAGGCTCCTTCCGTGGGGCCTGGTCCCGCTCACCTGGGCCCAGGTTCTCCGCAGGTGAATGCCTTCTGCGGATATCAAGGACCACAGGCGGTGGATCCCTTCACGGGGAGGGGGGGTTCGAGCTCTGTGGAACCCAGGTCGCATCCCACACAGTCCCTTCTCGCAAAGTTCAGCCCAGACTTCAGAGAGTATAAGCGTCTCGGTGCAGATTTGCCGCCTCGGGGCAGGGTGGGGTCTTTTGAGCCAAGAAAGACTCTCAGTCCCCAGGCAGGTCACAGGCCCGAGACCCCCCGGGAGACCGGGTCCCTGGGCGTGGGTCCCGCCTCCCCGGGCCCGCCCCACCTGGCCCGGAACCGTGGCCGGCCCCTGTTCCAGGCCTCAGGTCCCTGGTTCTTCCCTGGCACTCTGCCTCTGGCGGGGTGGGAGACGGGCTGGCAAGTGGGGTCCACGGGAAAAGGATCGGACCTCTGGGTGGCGGGGAGAGCTTCCAGGTCCACGGACACGACCCCAGGGACCCTGTGAAGCAGGCCTGATATGTCCAGGGTGGGGCCCGTTGCCCCGAGGGAGGCTTCTGGTGGGGCTGCCTGCCCTGAGCCTGCAGGGTCCGGCGTCTTGGCCCGAAACGGCCAGCCGCGGCTCTGAGAAAAGCCATCTCCTGGGGGCCTCCCCCCTGTCCTTCGCAGTTGGGCGGTCGGGACGGAGGGGTCTGCGCGTTTCCAGCCACTTAGCCCAGTGACCCGCAGCCCGGCCCCAGAGTTCCAAGCTCCACGGAGGCAGGGGGCCTCTTATCACGGGAAGCAGGTGTCTCGCGGGGCTCAAGGGATGGCGTGGGCACGCTCTAGGCGAGAGATGTTGCCCGTGCCCCGAGAGAGCCCCGGGGAGAGCCCGAGGCCTGGCCGCAGAGGCTGCCATTGCCTCCCCGGGCTCCTACCATGGGGCCTGGCCCTGCTCGCCCGAGGCCCAGGTTCACCGCAGGTGAATGCCTTTTGCGGACGCCAAGGACAGGAGGCCGCCGATTCCCTCACAGACGTGGGTTTCCGAGCTCTGGGGGACTGAGGTCGCATTGGTCACACTCCATTTTTGGGTGGTTCAGCAGAGACTGGAAGGTTGAAGCGGCTGGTCCCAAGTCTGCCGCCTTGTGGCAGGGTGGGGGCGTTGCAGGCGAAGCAAGGCTCTTAGCCTCCCAGGCGCGGCACAGGCCAGACTCCCCACGGGAGAACCGGTCCGTGGACGAGGGTCCCGCCCGCCCGCCCGGACCCGCTCCACCTGGTGCGGAACCGTGGCCGGCCCCTCTTCCCGGCCCCAGGTCCCTAGTTCTTCCCTGGCACTCTGCCTCTGCGGGGGTGGGAGAGCTGCTGGGAAGTGTGGTCCACGGGAAAACGCGCGGTCCTCTGGGTGGCAGGGAGGGCTTCCCTTAACTCTGACACCAGCCCAGGAACCCTGTGAACCTGGCCTGATATCTCAAGGGGGGGTGGCTGTAGCCCGGAGGGATGGGCTTGGGGTGGGGCCTGCTTGCGCCTGCGTGGCCCCGCCTCTGGGCCCGAAACCAACCAGCCGCGGCTCGGACAAAAGCCATCTCCTGGGGGCCTCCCCCCTGTTCTTCCATCCGTAAAGGGGGACCCCTTTACGGATGGAAGAACAGGGGGATCTTCGCTGTGGTGAGGACGGGACGGAGGGATCTGCGGTTTTGCCGCCACGTAGGCCCGTTGCTCGCACCCAGGCCCCATGTGTCCCAGCTCCATGGAGGATGTGGGCCGCTTATGGCAGAATGCAGGCGTCCTGGGGGAGTGAAGGGACGCCGTGGGCACTCCCCGGGCGAGAGAGGGTGCCTGGGACCCGAGAGAGCACCCGGGAAAATGCCCAGCCCTGGCCCGCGTGGCTCCAGTGGCCTCCCCAGGCTCCTGCCGTGGGGCCTGGTCCCGCTCACCTGGGCCCAGGTTCTCCGCAGGTGAATGCCTTCTGCGGATATCAAGGACCACAGGCGGCGGATCCCTTCACGGGGAGGGGGGGTTCGAGCTCTGTGGAACCCAGGTCGCATCCCACACAGTCCCTTCTCGCAAAGTTCAGCCCAGACTTCAGAGAGTATAAGCGTCTCGGTGCAGATTTGCCGCCTCGGGGCAGGGTGGGGTCTTTTGAGCCAAGAAAGACTCTCAGCCCCCCGGCAGGTCACGGGCCCGAGACCCCCCGGGAGACCGGGTCCCTGGGCGTGGGTCCCGCCTCCCCGGGCCCGCCCCACCTGGCCCGGAACCGTGGTCGGCCCCTGTTCCAGGCCTCAGGTCCCTGGTTCTTCCCTGGCACTCTGCCTCTGGCGGGGTGGGAGACGGGCTGGCAAGTGGGGTCCACGGGAAAAGGATCGGACCTCTGGGTGGCGGGGAGAGCTTCCAGGTCCACGGACACGACCCCAGGGACCCTGTGAAGCAGGCCTGATATGTCCAGGGTGGGGCCCGTTGCCCCGAGGGAGGCTTCTGGTGGGGCTGCCTGCCCTGAGCCTGCAGGGTCCGGCGTCTTGGCCCGAAACGGCCAGCCGCGGCTCTGAGAAAAGCCATCTCCTGGGGGCCTCCCCCCTGTCCTTCGCAGTTGGGCGGTCGGGACGGAGGGGTCTGCGCGTTTCCAGCCACTTAGCCCAGTGACCCGCAGCCCGGCCCCAGAGTTCCAAGCTCCACGGAGGCAGGGGGCCTCTTATCACGGGAAGCAGGTGTCTCGCGGGGCTCAAGGGATGGCGTGGGCACGCTCTAGGCGAGAGATGTTGCCCGTGCCCCGAGAGAGCCCCGGGGAGAGCCCGAGGCCTGGCCGCAGAGGCTGCCATTGCCTCCCCGGGCTCCTACCATGGGGCCTGGCCCTGCTCGCCCGAGGCCCAGGTTCACCGCAGGTGAATGCCTTTTGCGGACGCCAAGGACAGGAGGCCGCCGATTCCCTCACAGAGGTGGGTTTCCGAGCTCTGGGGGACTGAGGTCGCAGCGGTCACACTCCATTTTTGGGTGGTTCAGCAGAGACTGGAGGGTTGAAGCGGCTGGGTCCAAGTCTGCCGCCTTGTGGCAGGGTGGGGGCGTTGCAGGCGAAGCAAGGGTCTTAACCTCGCAGGCTGAGCACAGGCCAGACTCCCCACGGGAGAACCGGTCCGTGGACGAGGGTCCCGCCCGCCCGCCCGGACCCGCTCCACCTGGCGCGGAACCGTGGCCGGCCCCTCTTCCCGGCCCCAGGTCCCTAGTTCTTCCCTGGCACTCTGCCTCTGCCGGGGTGGGAGAGCTGCTGGGAAGTGTGGTCCACGGGAAAACGCGCGGTCCTCTGGGTGGCAGGGAGGGCTTCCCTTAACTCTGACACCAGCCCAGGAACCCGGTGAACCTGGCCTGATATCTCAAGGGGGGGGTGGCTCGTAGCCCAGAGTGATGGGCTTGGGGTGGGGCCTGCTTGCGCCTGCGCGGCCCCGCCTCTGGGCCCGAAACCACCCAGCCGCGGCTCGGACAAAAGCCATCTCCTGGGGGCCTCCCCCCTGTTCTTCCATCCGTAAAGGGGGACCCCTTTACGGATGGAAGAACAGGGGGATCTTCGCAGTGATGGGGACGGGACGGAGGGGTCTGCGGGTTTGCCGCCTCGTAGGCCAGTTGCTCGCACCCCGGCCCCATGTGTCCCAGCTCCATGGAGGAGGTGGGCTGCTTATGGCGGGATGCAGGCGTCCTGCGGGAGTCAGGGGATGGCGTGGGCCCTCCCCGGGCAAGAGAGGGCGCCTGGGACCCGAGAGAGCACCCGGGAAAATGCCCAGCCCTGGCCCCCGTGGCTCCAGTGGCCTCCCCAGGCTCCTGCCGCGGGGCCTGGTCACGCTCACCTGGGCCCAGGTTCTCCGCAGGTGAATGCCTTTTGCGCACACCAAGGACCACAGGCCGCGGATCCCTTCACGGGGAGGGGGGGTTCGAGCTCTGTGGGACCCAGGTCGCATCCCACACAGTCCCTTCTCTCAAAGTTCAGCCCAGACTTTAGAGAGTATAAGCGTCTCGGTGCAGATTTGCCGCCTCGGGGCAGGGTGGGGTCTTTTGAGCCAAGAAAGACTCTCAGCCCCCCGGCAGGTCACAGGCCCGAGACCCCCCGGGAGACCGGGTCCCAGGGCGTGGGTCCCGCCTCCCCGGGCCCGCCCCACCTGGCCCGGAACCGTGGCCGGCCCCTGTTCCAGGCCTCAGGTCCCTGGTTCTTCCCTGGCACTCTGCCTCTGGCGGGGTGGGAGACGGGCTGGCAAGTGGGGTCCACGGGAAAAGGATCGGACCTCTGGGTGGCGGGGAGAGCTTCCAGGTCCACGGACACGACCCCAGGGACCCTGTGAAGCAGGCCTGATATGTCCAGGGTGGGGCCCGTTGCCCGGAGGGAGGCGTCTGGTGGGGCTGCCTGCCCTGAGCCTGCAGGGTCCGGCGTCTTGGCCCGAAACGGCCAGCCGCGGCTCTGAGAAAAGCCATCTCCTGGGGGCCTCCCCCCTGTCCTTCGCAGTTGGGCGGTCGGGACGGAGGGGTCTGCGCGTTTCCAGCCACTTAGCCCAGTGACCCGCAGCCCGGCCCCAGAGTTCCAAGCTCCACGGAGGCAGGGGGCCTCTTATCACGGGAAGCAGGTGTCTCGCGGGGCTCAGGGGATGGCGTGGGCACGCTCTAGGCGAGAGATGTTGCCCGTGCCCCGAGAGAGCCCCGGGGAGAGCCCGAGGCCTGGCCGCAGAGGCTGCCATTGCCTCCCCGGGCTCCTACCATGGGGCCTGGCCCTGCTCGCCCGAGGCCCAGGTTCACCGCAGGTGAATGCCTTTTGCGGACGCCAAGGACAGGAGGCCGCCGATTCCCTCACAGAGGTGGGTTTCCGAGCTCTGGGGGACTGAGGTCGCAGCGGTCACACTCCATTTTTGGGTGGTTCAGCAGAGACTGGAAGGTTGAAGCGGCTGGGTCCAAGTCTGCCGCCTTGTGGCAGGGTGGGGGCGTTGCAGGCGAAGCAAGGCTCTTAGCCTCCCAGTCGCGGCACAGGCCAGACTCCCCACGGGAGAACCGGTCCGTGGACAAGGGTCCCGCCCGCCCGCCCGGACCCGCTCCACCTGGCGCGGAACCGTGGCCGGCCCCTCTTCCCGGCCCCAGGTCCCTAGTTCTTCCCTGGCACTCTGCCTCTGCGGGGGTGGGAGAGCTGCTGGGAAGTGTGGTCCACGGGAAAACGCGCGGTCCTCTGGGTGGCAGGGAGGGCTTCCCTTAACTCTGACACCAGCCCAGGAACCCTGTGAACCTGGCCTGATATCTCAAGGGTGGGTGGCTCGTAGCCCGGAGGGATGGGCTTGGGGTGGGGCCTGCTTGCGCCTGCGCGGCCCCGCCTCTGGGCCCGAAACCAACCAGCCGCGGCTCAGACAAAAGCCATCTCCTGGGGGCCTCCCCCTGTTCTTCCATCCGTAAAGGGGTCCCCCTTTACGGATGGAAGAACAGGGGGATCTTCGCTGTGGTGAGGACGGGACGGAGGGGTCTGCGGTTTTGCCGCCACGTAGGCCCGTTGCTCGCACCCAGGCCCCATGTGTCCCAGCTCCATGGAGGATGTGGGCCGCTTATGGCAGAATGCAGGCGTCCTGGGGGAGTGAAGGGACGCCGTGGGCACTCCCCGGGCGAGAGAGGGTGCCTGGGACCCGAGAGAGCACCCGGGAAAATGCCCAGCCCTGGCCCGCGTGGCTCCAGTGGCCTCCCCAGGCTCCTGCCGTGGGGCCTGGTCCCGCTCACCTGGGCCCAGGTTCTCCGCAGGTGAATGCCTTCTGCGGATATCAAGGACCACAGGCGGCGGATCCCTTCACGGGGAGGGGGGGTTCGAGCTCTGTGGAACCCAGGTCGCATCCCACACAGTCCCTTCTCGCAAAGTTCAGCCCAGACTTCAGAGAGTATAAGCGTCTCGGTGCAGATTTGCCGCCTCGGGGCAGGGTGGGGCCGTTTGAGCCAAGAAAGACTCTCAGCCCCCCGGGCAGGTCACAGGCCCGAGACCCCCCGGGAGACCGGGTCCCAGGGCGTGGGTCCCGCCTCCCCGGGTCCGCCCCACCTGTCCCGGAACCGTGGCCGGCCCCTGTTCCAGGCCTCAGGTCCCTGGTTCTTCCCTGGCACTCTGCCTCTGGCGGGGTGGGAGACGGGCTGGCAAGTGGGGTCCACGGGAAAAGGATCGGACCTCTGGGTGGCGGGGAGAGCTTCCAGGTCCACGGACACGACCCCAGGGACCCTGTGAAGCAGGCCTGATATGTCCAGGGTGGGGCCCGTTGCCCCGAGGGAGGCTTCTGGTGGGGCTGCCTGCCCTGAGCCTGCAGGGTCCGGCGTCTTGGCCCGAAACGGCCAGCCGCGGCTCTGAGAAAAGCCATCTCCTGGGGGCCTCCCCCCTGTCCTTCGCAGTTGGGCCGTCGGGACGGAGGGGTCTGCGCGTTTCCAGCCACTTAGCCCAGTGACCCGCAGCCCGGCCCCAGAGTTCCAAGCTCCACGGAGGCAGGGGGCCTCTTATCACGGGAAGCAGGTGTCTCGCGGGGCTCAGGGGATGGCGTGGGCACGCTCTAGGCGAGAGATGTTGCCCGTGCCCCGAGAGAGCCCCGGGGAGAGCCCGAGGCCTGGCCGCAGAGGCTGCCATTGCCTCCCCGGGCTCCTACCATGGGGCCTGGCCCTGCTCGCCCGAGGCCCAGGTTCACCGCAGGTGAATGCCTTTTGCGGACGCCAAGGACAGGAGGCCGCCGATTCCCTCACAGAGATGGGTTTCCGAGCTCTGGGGGACTGAGGTCGCAGCGGTCACACTCCATTTTTGGGTGGTTCAGCAGAGACTGGAGGGTTGAAGCGGCTGGGTCCAAGTCTGCCGCCTTGTGGCAGGGTGGGGGCGTTGCAGTCGAAGCAAGGGTCTTAACCTCGCAGGCTGAGCACAGGCCAGACTCCCCACGGGAGAACCGGTCCGTGGACGAGGGTCCCGCCCACCCGCCCGGACCCGCTCCACCTGGCGCGGAACCGTGGCCGGCCCCTCTTCCCGGCCCCAGGTCCCTAGTTCTTCCCTGGCACTCTGCCTCTGCGGGGGTGGGAGAGCTGCTGGGAAGTGTGGTCCACGGGAAAACGCGCGGTCCTCTGGGTGGCAGGGAGGGCTTCCCTTAACTCTGACACCAGCCCAGGAACCCTGTGAACCTGGCCTGATATCTCAAGGGGGGTTGGCTCGTAGCCCAGAGTGATGGGCTTGGGGTGGGGCCTGCTTGCGCCTGCGCGGCCCCGCCTCTGGGCCCGAAACCACCCAGCCGCGGCTCGGACAAAAGCCATCTCCTGGGGGCCTCCCCCCTGTTCTTCCATCCGTAAAGGGGGACCCCTTTACGGATGGAAGAACAGGGGGATCTTCGCAGTGATGGGGACGGGACGGAGGGGTCTGCGGGTTTGCCGCCTCGTAGGCCCGTTGCTCGCACCCCGGCCCCATGTGTCCCAGCTCCATGGAGGAGGTGGGCTGCTTATGGCGGGATGCAGGCGTCCTGCGGGAGTCAGGGGATGGCGTGGGCCCTCCCCGGGCAAGAGAGGGCGCCTGGGACCAGAGAGAGCACCCGGGAAAATGCCCAGCCCTGGCCCGCGTGGCTCCAGTGGCCTCCCCAGGCTCCTTCCGTGGGGCCTGGTCCCGCTCACCTGGGCCCAGGTTCTCCGCAGGTGAATGCCTTCTGCGGATATCAAGGACCACAGGCGGTGGATCCCTTCACGGGGAGGGGGGGTTCGAGCTCTGTGGAACCCAGGTCGCATCCCACACAGTCCCTTCTCGCAAAGTTCAGCCCAGACTTCAGAGAGTATAAGCGTCTCGGTGCAGATTTGCCGCCTCGGGGCAGGGTGGGGTCTTTTGAGCCAAGAAAGACTCTCAGTCCCCAGGCAGGTCACAGGCCCGAGACCCCCCGGGAGACCGGGTCCCTGGGCGTGGGTCCCGCCTCCCCGGGCCCGCCCCACCTGGCCCGGAACCGTGGCCGGCCCCTGTTCCAGGCCTCAGGTCCCTGGTTCTTCCCTGGCACTCTGCCTCTGGCGGGGTGGGAGACGGGCTGGCAAGTGGGGTCCACGGGAAAAGGATCGGACCTCTGGGTGGCGGGGAGAGCTTCCAGGTCCACGGACACGACCCCAGGGACCCTGTGAAGCAGGCCTGATATGTCCAGGGTGGGGCCCGTTGCCCCGAGGGAGGCTTCTGGTGGGGCTGCCTGCCCTGAGCCTGCAGGGTCCGGCGTCTTGGCCCGAAACGGCCAGCCGCGGCTCTGAGAAAAGCCATCTCCTGGGGGCCTCCCCCCTGTCCTTCGCAGTTGGGCGGTCGGGACGGAGGGGTCTGCGCGTTTCCAGCCACTTAGCCCAGTGACCCGCAGCCCGGCCCCAGAGTTCCAAGCTCCACGGAGGCAGGGGGCCTCTTATCACGGGAAGCAGGTGTCTCGCGGGGCTCAAGGGATGGCGTGGGCACGCTCTAGGCGAGAGATGTTGCCCGTGCCCCGAGAGAGCCCCGGGGAGAGCCCGAGGCCTGGCCGCAGAGGCTGCCATTGCCTCCCCGGGCTCCTACCATGGGGCCTGGCCCTGCTCGCCCGAGGCCCAGGTTCACCGCAGGTGAATGCCTTTTGCGGACGCCAAGGACAGGAGGCCGCCGATTCCCTCACAGAGGTGGGTTTCCGAGCTCTGGGGGACTGAGGTCGCAGCGGTCACACTCCATTTTTGGGTGGTTCAGCAGAGACTGGAGGGTTGAAGCGGCTGGGTCCAAGTCTGCCGCCTTGTGGCAGGGTGGGGGCGTTGCAGGCGAAGCAAGGGTCTTAACCTCGCAGGCTGAGCACAGGCCAGACTCCCCACGGGAGAACCGGTCCGTGGACGAGGGTCCCGCCCGCCCGCCCGGACCCGCTCCACCTGGCGCGGAACTGTGGCCGGCCCCTCTTCCCGGCCCCAGGTCCCTAGTTCTTCCCTGGCACTCTGCCTCTGCCGGGGTGGGAGAGCTGCTGGGAAGTGTGGTCCACGGGAAAACGCGCGGTCCTCTGGGTGGCAGGGAGGGCTTCCCTTAACTCTGACACCAGCCCAGGAACCCGGTGAACCTGGCCTGATATCTCAAGGGGGGGGTGGCTCGTAGCCCAGAGTGATGGGCTTGGGGTGGGGCCTGCTTGCGCCTGCGCGGCCCCGCCTCTGGGCCCGAAACCACCCAGCCGCGGCTCGGACAAAAGCCATCTCCTGGGGGCCTCCCCCCTGTTCTTCCATCCGTAAAGGGGGACCCCTTTACGGATGGAAGAACAGGGGGATCTTCGCAGTGATGGGGACGGGACGGAGGGGTCTGCGGGTTTGCCGCCTCGTAGGCCAGTTGCTCGCACCCCGGCCCCATGTGTCCCAGCTCCATGGAGGAGGTGGGCTGCTTATGGCGGGATGCAGGCGTCCTGCGGGAGTCAGGGGATGGCGTGGGCCCTCCCCGGGCAAGAGAGGGCGCCTGGGACCCGAGAGAGCACCCGGGAAAATGCCCAGCCCTGGCCCCCGTGGCTCCAGTGGCCTCCCCAGGCTCCTGCCGCGGGGCCTGGTCACGCTCACCTGGGCCCAGGTTCTCCGCAGGTGAATGCCTTTTGCGCACACCAAGGACCACAGGCCGCGGATCCCTTCACGGGGAGGGGGGGTTCGAGCTCTGTGGGACCCAGGTCGCATCCCACACAGTCCCTTCTCTCAAAGTTCAGCCCAGACTTTAGAGAGTATAAGCGTCTCGGTGCAGATTTGCCGCCTCGGGGCAGGGTGGGGTCTTTTGAGCCAAGAAAGACTCTCAGCCCCCCGGCAGGTCACAGGCCCGAGACCCCCCGGGAGACCGGGTCCCAGGGCGTGGGTCCCGCCTCCCCGGGCCCGCCCCACCTGGCCCGGAACCGTGGCCGGCCCCTGTTCCAGGCCATAGGTCCCTGGTTCTTCCCTGGCACTCTGCCTCTGGCGGGGTGGGAGACGGGCTGGCAAGTGGGGTCCACGGGAAAAGGATCGGACCTCTGGGTGGCGGGGAGAGCTTCCAGGTCCACGGACACGACCCCAGGGACCCTGTGAAGCAGGCCTGATATGTCCAGGGTGGGGCCCGTTGCCCGGAGGGAGGCGTCTGGTGGGGCTGCCTGCCCTGAGCCTGCAGGGTCCGGCGTCTTGGCCCGAAACGGCCAGCCGCGGCTCTGAGAAAAGCCATCTCCTGGGGGCCTCCCCCCTGTCCTTCGCAGTTGGGCGGTCGGGACGGAGGGGTCTGCGCGTTTCCAGCCACTTAGCCCAGTGACCCGCAGCCCGGCCCCAGAGTTCCAAGCTCCACGGAGGCAGGGGGCCTCTTATCACGGGAAGCAGGTGTCTCGCGGGGCTCAGGGGATGGCGTGGGCACGCTCTAGGCGAGAGATGTTGCCCGTGCCCCGAGAGAGCCCCGGGGAGAGCCCGAGGCCTGGCCGCAGAGGCTGCCATTGCCTCCCCGGGCTCCTACCATGGGGCCTGGCCCTGCTCGCCCGAGGCCCAGGTTCACCGCAGGTGAATGCCTTTTGCGGACGCCAAGGACAGGAGGCCGCCGATTCCCTCACAGAGGTGGGTTTCCGAGCTCTGGGGGACTGAGGTCGCAGCGGTCACACTCCATTTTTGGGTGGTTCAGCAGAGACTGGAAGGTTGAAGCGGCTGGGTCCAAGTCTGCCGCCTTGTGGCAGGGTGGGGGCGTTGCAGGCGAAGCAAGGCTCTTAGCCTCCCAGTCGCGGCACAGGCCAGACTCCCCACGGGAGAACCGGTCCGTGGACAAGGGTCCCGCCCGCCCGCCCGGACCCGCTCCACCTGGCGCGGAACCGTGGCCGGCCCCTCTTCCCGGCCCCAGGTCCCTAGTTCTTCCCTGGCACTCTGCCTCTGCGGGGGTGGGAGAGCTGCTGGGAAGTGTGGTCCACGGGAAAACGCGCGGTCCTCTGGGTGGCAGGGAGGGCTTCCCTTAACTCTGACACCAGCCCAGGAACCCTGTGAACCTGGCCTGATATCTCAAGGGGGGGTGGCTCGTAGCCCGGAGGGATGGGCTTGGGGTGGGGCCTGCTTGCGCCTGCGTGGCCCCGCCTCTGGGCCCGAAACCAACCAGCCGCGGCTCGGACAAAAGCCATCTCCTGGGGGCCTCCCCCCTGTTCTTCCATCCGTAAAGGGGGACCCCTTTACGGATGGAAGAACAGGGGGATCTTCGCTGTGGTGAGGACGGGACGGAGGGATCTGCGGTTTTGCCGCCACGTAGGCCCGTTGCTCGCACCCAGGCCCCATGTGTCCCACCTCCATGGAGGATGTGGGCCGCTTATGGCAGAATGCAGGCGTCCTGGGGGAGTGAAGGGACGCCGTGGGCACTCCCCGGGCGAGAGAGGGTGCCTGGGACCCGAGAGAGCACCCGGGAAAATGCCCAGCCCTGGCCCGCGTGGCTCCAGTGGCCTCCCCAGGCTCCTGCCGTGGGGCCTGGTCCCGCTCACCTGGGCCCAGGTTCTCCGCAGGTGAATGCCTTCTGCGGATATCAAGGACCACAGGCGGCGGATCCCTTCACGGGGAGGGGGGGTTCGAGCTCTGTGGAACCCAGGTCGCATCCCACACAGTCCCTTCTCGCAAAGTTCAGCCCAGACTTCAGAGAGTATAAGCGTCTCGGTGCAGATTTGCCGCCTCGGGGCAGGGTGGGGTCTTTTGAGCCAAGAAAGACTCTCAGCCCCCCGGCAGGTCACGGGCCCGAGACCCCCCGGGAGACCGGGTCCCTGGGCGTGGGTCCCGCCTCCCCGGGCCCGCCCCACCTGGCCCGGAACCGTGGTCGGCCCCTGTTCCAGGCCTCAGGTCCCTGGTTCTTCCCTGGCACTCTGCCTCTGGCGGGGTGGGAGACGGGCTGGCAAGTGGGGTCCACGGGAAAAGGATCGGACCTCTGGGTGGCGGGGAGAGCTTCCAGGTCCACGGACACGACCCCAGGGACCCTGTGAAGCAGGCCTGATATGTCCAGGGTGGGGCCCGTTGCCCCGAGGGAGGCTTCTGGTGGGGCTGCCTGCCCTGAGCCTGCAGGGTCCGGCGTCTTGGCCCGAAACGGCCAGCCGCGGCTCTGAGAAAAGCCATCTCCTGGGGGCCTCCCCCCTGTCCTTCGCAGTTGGGCGGTCGGGACGGAGGGGTCTGCGCGTTTCCAGCCACTTAGCCCAGTGACCCGCAGCCCGGCCCCAGAGTTCCAAGCTCCACGGAGGCAGGGGGCCTCTTATCACGGGAAGCAGGTGTCTCGCGGGGCTCAAGGGATGGCGTGGGCACGCTCTAGGCGAGAGATGTTGCCCGTGCCCCGAGAGAGCCCCGGGGAGAGCCCGAGGCCTGGCCGCAGAGGCTGCCATTGCCTCCCCGGGCTCCTACCATGGGGCCTGGCCCTGCTCGCCCGAGGCCCAGGTTCACCGCAGGTGAATGCCTTTTGCGGACGCCAAGGACAGGAGGCCGCCGATTCCCTCACAGAGGTGGGTTTCCGAGCTCTGGGGGACTGAGGTCGCAGCGGTCACACTCCATTTTTGGGTGGTTCAGCAGAGACTGGAGGGTTGAAGCGGCTGGGTCCAAGTCTGCCGCCTTGTGGCAGGGTGGGGGCGTTGCAGGCGAAGCAAGGGTCTTAACCTCGCAGGCTGAGCACAGGCCAGACTCCCCACGGGAGAACCGGTCCGTGGACGAGGGTCCCGCCCGCCCGCCCGGACCCGCTCCACCTGGCGCGGAACCGTGGCCGGCCCCTCTTCCCGGCCCCAGGTCCCTAGTTCTTCCCTGGCACTCTGCCTCTGCCGGGGTGGGAGAGCTGCTGGGAAGTGTGGTCCACGGGAAAACGCGCGGTCCTCTGGGTGGCAGGGAGGGCTTCCCTTAACTCTGACACCAGCCCAGGAACCCGGTGAACCTGGCCTGATATCTCAAGGGGGGGGTGGCTCGTAGCCCAGAGTGATGGGCTTGGGGTGGGGCCTGCTTGCGCCTGCGCGGCCCCGCCTCTGGGCCCGAAACCACCCAGCCGCGGCTCGGACAAAAGCCATCTCCTGGGGGCCTCCCCCCTGTTCTTCCATCCGTAAAGGGGGACCCCTTTACGGATGGAAGAACAGGGGGATCTTCGCAGTGATGGGGACGGGACGGAGGGGTCTGCGGGTTTGCCGCCTCGTAGGCCAGTTGCTCGCACCCCGGCCCCATGTGTCCCAGCTCCATGGAGGAGGTGGGCTGCTTATGGCGGGATGCAGGCGTCCTGCGGGAGTCAGGGGATGGCGTGGGCCCTCCCCGGGCAAGAGAGGGCGCCTGGGACCCGAGAGAGCACCCGGGAAAATGCCCAGCCCTGGCCCCCGTGGCTCCAGTGGCCTCCCCAGGCTCCTGCCGCGGGGCCTGGTCACGCTCACCTGGGCCCAGGTTCTCCGCAGGTGAATGCCTTTTGCGCACACCAAGGACCACAGGCCGCGGATCCCTTCACGGGGAGGGGGGGTTCGAGCTCTGTGGGACCCAGGTCGCATCCCACACAGTCCCTTCTCTCAAAGTTCAGCCCAGACTTTAGAGAGTATAAGCGTCTCGGTGCAGATTTGCCGCCTCGGGGCAGGGTGGGGTCTTTTGAGCCAAGAAAGACTCTCAGCCCCCCGGCAGGTCACAGGCCCGAGACCCCCCGGGAGACCGGGTCCCAGGGCGTGGGTCCCGCCTCCCCGGGCCCGCCCCACCTGGCCCGGAACCGTGGCCGGCCCCTGTTCCAGGCCTCAGGTCCCTGGTTCTTCCCTGGCACTCTGCCTCTGGCGGGGTGGGAGACGGGCTGGCAAGTGGGGTCCACGGGAAAAGGATCGGACCTCTGGGTGGCGGGGAGAGCTTCCAGGTCCACGGACACGACCCCAGGGACCCTGTGAAGCAGGCCTGATATGTCCAGGGTGGGGCCCGTTGCCCGGAGGGAGGCGTCTGGTGGGGCTGCCTGCCCTGAGCCTGCAGGGTCCGGCGTCTTGGCCCGAAACGGCCAGCCGCGGCTCTGAGAAAAGCCATCTCCTGGGGGCCTCCCCCCTGTCCTTCGCAGTTGGGCGGTCGGGACGGAGGGGTCTGCGCGTTTCCAGCCACTTAGCCCAGTGACCCGCAGCCCGGCCCCAGAGTTCCAAGCTCCACGGAGGCAGGGGGCCTCTTATCACGGGAAGCAGGTGTCTCGCGGGGCTCAGGGGATGGCGTGGGCACGCTCTAGGCGAGAGATGTTGCCCGTGCCCCGAGAGAGCCCCGGGGAGAGCCCGAGGCCTGGCCGCAGAGGCTGCCATTGCCTCCCCGGGCTCCTACCATGGGGCCTGGCCCTGCTCGCCCGAGGCCCAGGTTCACCGCAGGTGAATGCCTTTTGCGGACGCCAAGGACAGGAGGCCGCCGATTCCCTCACAGAGGTGGGTTTCCGAGCTCTGGGGGACTGAGGTCGCAGCGGTCACACTCCATTTTTGGGTGGTTCAGCAGAGACTGGAAGGTTGAAGCGGCTGGGTCCAAGTCTGCCGCCTTGTGGCAGGGTGGGGGCGTTGCAGGCGAAGCAAGGCTCTTAGCCTCCCAGTCGCGGCACAGGCCAGACTCCCCACGGGAGAACCGGTCCGTGGACAAGGGTCCCGCCCGCCCGCCCGGACCCGCTCCACCTGGCGCGGAACCGTGGCCGGCCCCTCTTCCCGGCCCCAGGTCCCTAGTTCTTCCCTGGCACTCTGCCTCTGCGGGGGTGGGAGAGCTGCTGGGAAGTGTGGTCCACGGGAAAACGCGCGGTCCTCTGGGTGGCAGGGAGGGCTTCCCTTAACTCTGACACCAGCCCAGGAACCCTGTGAACCTGGCCTGATATCTCAAGGGGGGGTGGCTCGTAGCCCGGAGGGATGGGCTTGGGGTGGGGCCTGCTTGCGCCTGCGCGGCCCCGCCTCTGGGCCCGAAACCAACCAGCCGCGGCTCAGACAAAAGCCATCTCCTGGGGGCCTCCCCCTGTTCTTCCATCCGTAAAGGGGGACCCCTTTACGGATGGAAGAACAGGGGGATCTTCGCTGTGGTGAGGACGGGACGGAGGGGTCTGCGGTTTTGCCGCCACGTAGGCCCGTTGCTCGCACCCAGGCCCCATGTGTCCCAGCTCCATGGAGGATGTGGGCCGCTTATGGCAGAATGCAGGCGTCCTGGGGGAGTGAAGGGACGCCGTGGGCACTCCCCGGGCGAGAGAGGGTGCCTGGGACCCGAGAGAGCACCCGGGAAAATGCCCAGCCCTGGCCCGCGTGGCTCCAGTGGCCTCCCCAGGCTCCTGCCGTGGGGCCTGGTCCCGCTCACCTGGGCCCAGGTTCTCCGCAGGTGAATGCCTTCTGCGGATATCAAGGACCACAGGCGGCGGATCCCTTCACGGGGAGGGGGGGTTCGAGCTCTGTGGAACCCAGGTCGCATCCCACACAGTCCCTTCTCGCAAAGTTCAGCCCAGACTTCAGAGAGTATAAGCGTCTCGGTGCAGATTTGCCGCCTCGGGGCAGGGTGGGGCCGTTTGAGCCAAGAAAGACTCTCAGCCCCCCGGGCAGGTCACAGGCCCGAGACCCCCCGGGAGACCGGGTCCCAGGGCGTGGGTCCCGCCTCCCCGGGTCCGCCCCACCTGTCCCGGAACCGTGGCCGGCCCCTGTTCCAGGCCTCAGGTCCCTGGTTCTTCCCTGGCACTCTGCCTCTGGCGGGGTGGGAGACGGGCTGGCAAGTGGGGTCCACGGGAAAAGGATCGGACCTCTGGGTGGCGGGGAGAGCTTCCAGGTCCACGGACACGACCCCAGGGACCCTGTGAAGCAGGCCTGATATGTCCAGGGTGGGGCCCGTTGCCCCGAGGGAGGCTTCTGGTGGGGCTGCCTGCCCTGAGCCTGCAGGGTCCGGCGTCTTGGCCCGAAACGGCCAGCCGCGGCTCTGAGAAAAGCCATCTCCTGGGGGCCTCCCCCCTGTCCTTCGCAGTTGGGCCGTCGGGACGGAGGGGTCTGCGCGTTTCCAGCCACTTAGCCCAGTGACCCGCAGCCCGGCCCCAGAGTTCCAAGCTCCACGGAGGCAGGGGGCCTCTTATCACGGGAAGCAGGTGTCTCGCGGGGCTCAGGGGATGGCGTGGGCACGCTCTAGGCGAGAGATGTTGCCCGTGCCCCGAGAGAGCCCCGGGGAGAGCCCGAGGCCTGGCCGCAGAGGCTGCCATTGCCTCCCCGGGCTCCTACCATGGGGCCTGGCCCTGCTCGCCCGAGGCCCAGGTTCACCGCAGGTGAATGCCTTTTGCGGACGCCAAGGACAGGAGGCCGCCGATTCCCTCACAGAGATGGGTTTCCGAGCTCTGGGGGACTGAGGTCGCAGCGGTCACACTCCATTTTTGGGTGGTTCAGCAGAGACTGGAGGGTTGAAGCGGCTGGGTCCAAGTCTGCCGCCTTGTGGCAGGGTGGGGGCGTTGCAGTCGAAGCAAGGGTCTTAACCTCGCAGGCTGAGCACAGGCCAGACTCCCCACGGGAGAACCGGTCCGTGGACGAGGGTCCCGCCCACCCGCCCGGACCCGCTCCACCTGGCGCGGAACCGTGGCCGGCCCCTCTTCCCGGCCCCAGGTCCCTAGTTCTTCCCTGGCACTCTGCCTCTGCGGGGGTGGGAGAGCTGCTGGGAAGTGTGGTTCACGGGAAAACGCGCGGTCCTCTGGGTGGCAGGGAGGGCTTCCCTTAACTCTGACACCAGCCCAGGAACCCGGTGAACCTGGCCTGATATCTCAAGGGGGGTTGGCTCGTAGCCCAGAGTGATGGGCTTGGGGTGGGGCCTGCTTGCGCCTGCGCGGCCCCGCCTCTGGGCCCGAAACCACCCAGCCGCGGCTCGGACAAAAGCCATCTCCTGGGGGCCTCCCCCCTGTTCTTCCATCCGTAAAGGGGGACCCCTTTACGGATGGAAGAACAGGGGGATCTTCGCAGTGATGGGGACGGGACGGAGGGGTCTGCGGGTTTGCCGCCTCGTAGGCCCGTTGCTCGCACCCAGGCCCCATGTGTCCCAGCTCCATGGAGGAGGTGGGCTGCTTATGGCGGGATGCAGGCGTCCTGCGGGAGTCAGGGGATGGCGTGGGCCCTCCCCGGGCAAGAGAGGGCGCCTGGGACCAGAGAGAGCACCCGGGAAAATGCCCAGCCCTGGCCCGCGTGGCTCCAGTGGCCTCCCCAGGCTCCTTCCGTGGGGCCTGGTCCCGCTCACCTGGGCCCAGGTTCTCCGCAGGTGAATGCCTTCTGCGGATATCAAGGACCACAGGCGGTGGATCCCTTCACGGGGAGGGGGGGTTCGAGCTCTGTGGAACCCAGGTCGCATCCCACACAGTCCCTTCTCGCAAAGTTCAGCCCAGACTTCAGAGAGTATAAGCGTCTCGGTGCAGATTTGCCGCCTCGGGGCAGGGTGGGGTCTTTTGAGCCAAGAAAGACTCTCAGTCCCCAGGCAGGTCACAGGCCCGAGACCCCCCGGGAGACCGGGTCCCTGGGCGTGGGTCCCGCCTCCCCGGGCCCGCCCCACCTGGCCCGGAACCGTGGCCGGCCCCTGTTCCAGGCCTCAGGTCCCTGGTTCTTCCCTGGCACTCTGCCTCTGGCGGGGTGGGAGACGGGCTGGCAAGTGGGGTCCACGGGAAAAGGATCGGACCTCTGGGTGGCGGGGAGAGCTTCCAGGTCCACGGACACGACCCCAGGGACCCTGTGAAGCAGGCCTGATATGTCCAGGGTGGGGCCCGTTGCCCCGAGGGAGGCTTCTGGTGGGGCTGCCTGCCCTGAGCCTGCAGGGTCCGGCGTCTTGGCCCGAAACGGCCAGCCGCGGCTCTGAGAAAAGCCATCTCCTGGGGGCCTCCCCCCTGTCCTTCGCAGTTGGGCGGTCGGGACGGAGGGGTCTGCGCGTTTCCAGCCACTTAGCCCAGTGACCCGCAGCCCGGCCCCAGAGTTCCAAGCTCCACGGAGGCAGGGGGCCTCTTATCACGGGAAGCAGGTGTCTCGCGGGGCTCAAGGGATGGCGTGGGCACGCTCTAGGCGAGAGATGTTGCCCGTGCCCCGAGAGAGCCCCGGGGAGAGCCCGAGGCCTGGCCGCAGAGGCTGCCATTGCCTCCCCGGGCTCCTACCATGGGGCCTGGCCCTGCTCGCCCGAGGCCCAGGTTCACCGCAGGTGAATGCCTTTTGCGGACGCCAAGGACAGGAGGCCGCCGATTCCCTCACAGAGGTGGGTTTCCGAGCTCTGGGGGACTGAGGTCGCAGCGGTCACACTCCATTTTTGGGTGGTTCAGCAGAGACTGGAGGGTTGAAGCGGCTGGGTCCAAGTCTGCCGCCTTGTGGCAGGGTGGGGGCGTTGCAGGCGAAGCAAGGGTCTTAACCTCGCAGGCTGAGCACAGGCCAGACTCCCCACGGGAGAACCGGTCCGTGGACGAGGGTCCCGCCCGCCCGCCCGGACCCGCTCCACCTGGCGCGGAACCGTGGCCGGCCCCTCTTCCCGGCCCCAGGTCCCTAGTTCTTCCCTGGCACTCTGCCTCTGCCGGGGTGGGAGAGCTGCTGGGAAGTGTGGTCCACGGGAAAACGCGCGGTCCTCTGGGTGGCAGGGAGGGCTTCCCTTAACTCTGACACCAGCCCAGGAACCCGGTGAACCTGGCCTGATATCTCAAGGGGGGGGTGGCTCGTAGCCCAGAGTGATGGGCTTGGGGTGGGGCCTGCTTGCGCCTGCGCGGCCCCGCCTCTGGGCCCGAAACCACCCAGCCGCGGCTCGGACAAAAGCCATCTCCTGGGGGCCTCCCCCCTGTTCTTCCATCCGTAAAGGGGGACCCCTTTACGGATGGAAGAACAGGGGGATCTTCGCAGTGATGGGGACGGGACGGAGGGGTCTGCGGGTTTGCCGCCTCGTAGGCCAGTTGCTCGCACCCCGGCCCCATGTGTCCCAGCTCCATGGAGGAGGTGGGCTGCTTATGGCGGGATGCAGGCGTCCTGCGGGAGTCAGGGGATGGCGTGGGCCCTCCCCGGGCAAGAGAGGGCGCCTGGGACCCGAGAGAGCACCCGGGAAAATGCCCAGCCCTGGCCCCCGTGGCTCCAGTGGCCTCCCCAGGCTCCTGCCGCGGGGCCTGGTCACGCTCACCTGGGCCCAGGTTCTCCGCAGGTGAATGCCTTTTGCGCACACCAAGGACCACAGGCCGCGGATCCCTTCACGGGGAGGGGGGGTTCGAGCTCTGTGGGACCCAGGTCGCATCCCACACAGTCCCTTCTCTCAAAGTTCAGCCCAGACTTTAGAGAGTATAAGCGTCTCGGTGCAGATTTGCCGCCTCGGGGCAGGGTGGGGTCTTTTGAGCCAAGAAAGACTCTCAGCCCCCCGGCAGGTCACAGGCCCGAGACCCCCCGGGAGACCGGGTCCCAGGGCGTGGGTCCCGCCTCCCCGGGCCCGCCCCACCTGGCCCGGAACCGTGGCCGGCCCCTGTTCCAGGCCTCAGGTCCCTGGTTCTTCCCTGGCACTCTGCCTCTGGCGGGGTGGGAGACGGGCTGGCAAGTGGGGTCCACGGGAAAAGGATCGGACCTCTGGGTGGCGGGGAGAGCTTCCAGGTCCACGGACACGACCCCAGGGACCCTGTGAAGCAGGCCTGATATGTCCAGGGTGGGGCCCGTTGCCCGGAGGGAGGCGTCTGGTGGGGCTGCCTGCCCTGAGCCTGCAGGGTCCGGCGTCTTGGCCCGAAACGGCCAGCCGCGGCTCTGAGAAAAGCCATCTCCTGGGGGCCTCCCCCCTGTCCTTCGCAGTTGGGCGGTCGGGACGGAGGGGTCTGCGCGTTTCCAGCCACTTAGCCCAGTGACCCGCAGCCCGGCCCCAGAGTTCCAAGCTCCACGGAGGCAGGGGGCCTCTTATCACGGGAAGCAGGTGTCTCGCGGGGCTCAGGGGATGGCGTGGGCACGCTCTAGGCGAGAGATGTTGCCCGTGCCCCGAGAGAGCCCCGGGGAGAGCCCGAGGCCTGGCCGCAGAGGCTGCCATTGCCTCCCCGGGCTCCTACCATGGGGCCTGGCCCTGCTCGCCCGAGGCCCAGGTTCACCGCAGGTGAATGCCTTTTGCGGACGCCAAGGACAGGAGGCCGCCGATTCCCTCACAGAGGTGGGTTTCCGAGCTCTGGGGGACTGAGGTCGCAGCGGTCACACTCCATTTTTGGGTGGTTCAGCAGAGACTGGAAGGTTGAAGCGGCTGGGTCCAAGTCTGCCGCCTTGTGGCAGGGTGGGGGCGTTGCAGGCGAAGCAAGGCTCTTAGCCTCCCAGTCGCGGCACAGGCCAGACTCCCCACGGGAGAACCGGTCCGTGGACAAGGGTCCCGCCCGCCCGCCCGGACCCGCTCCACCTGGCGCGGAACCGTGGCCGGCCCCTCTTCCCGGCCCCAGGTCCCTAGTTCTTCCCTGGCACTCTGCCTCTGCGGGGGTGGGAGAGCTGCTGGGAAGTGTGGTCCACGGGAAAACGCGCGGTCCTCTGGGTGGCAGGGAGGGCTTCCCTTAACTCTGACACCAGCCCAGGAACCCTGTGAACCTGGCCTGATATCTCAAGGGGGGGTGGCTCGTAGCCCGGAGGGATGGGCTTGGGGTGGGGCCTGCTTGCGCCTGCGCGGCCCCGCCTCTGGGCCCGAAACCAACCAGCCGCGGCTCAGACAAAAGCCATCTCCTGGGGGCCTCCCCCTGTTCTTCCATCCGTAAAGGGGGACCCCTTTACGGATGGAAGAACAGGGGGATCTTCGCTGTGGTGAGGACGGGACGGAGGGGTCTGCGGTTTTGCCGCCACGTAGGCCCGTTGCTCGCACCCAGGCCCCATGTGTCCCAGCTCCATGGAGGATGTGGGCCGCTTATGGCAGAATGCAGGCGTCCTGGGGGAGTGAAGGGACGCCGTGGGCACTCCCCGGGCGAGAGAGGGTGCCTGGGACCCGAGAGAGCACCCGGGAAAATGCCCAGCCCTGGCCCGCGTGGCTCCAGTGGCCTCCCCAGGCTCCTGCCGTGGGGCCTGGTCCCGCTCACCTGGGCCCAGGTTCTCCGCAGGTGAATGCCTTCTGCGGATATCAAGGACCACAGGCGGCGGATCCCTTCACGGGGAGGGGGGGTTCGAGCTCTGTGGAACCCAGGTCGCATCCCACACAGTCCCTTCTCGCAAAGTTCAGCCCAGACTTCAGAGAGTATAAGCGTCTCGGTGCAGATTTGCCGCCTCGGGGCAGGGTGGGGCCGTTTGAGCCAAGAAAGACTCTCAGCCCCCCGGGCAGGTCACAGGCCCGAGACCCCCCGGGAGACCGGGTCCCAGGGCGTGGGTCCCGCCTCCCCGGGTCCGCCCAACCTGGCCCGGAACCGTGGCCGGCCCCTGTTCCCGGCCCCAGGTCCCTGGTTCTTCCCTGACACTCTGCCTCTGGCGGGGTGGGAGACGGGCTGGCAAGTGGGGTCCACGGGAAAAGGATCGGACCTCTGGGTGGCGGGGAGAGCTCCCAGTTCCACGGACACGACCCCAGGGACCCTGTGAAGCAGGCCTGATATGTCCAGGGTGGGCCCCATTGCCCCTAGGGAGGCTTCTGGTGGGGCTGCCTGCCCTGATCCTGCCGGGTACCGCGTCTTGGCCCGAAACTGGCCAGTCGCGGCTCTAAGAAAAGCCATCTCCTGGGGGCCTCCCCCCTGTCCTTCGCAGTTGGGCGGTCGGGACGGAGGGGTCTGCGCGTTTCCAGCCACTTAGCCCAGTGACCCGCAGCCCGGCCCCAGAGTTCCAAGCTCCACGGAGGCAGGGGGCCTCTTATCACGGGAAGCAGGTGTCTCGCGGGGCTCAAGGGATGGCGTGGGCACGCTCTAGGCGAGAGATGTTGCCCGTGCCCCGAGAGAGCCCCGGGGAGAGCCCGAGGCCAGGCCGCAGAGGCTGCCATTGCCTCCCCGGGCTCCTACCATGGGGCCTGGCCCTGCTCGCCCGAGGCCCAGGTTCACCGCAGGTGAATGCCTTTTGCGGACGCCAAGGACAGGAGGCCGCCGATTCCCTCACAGAGATGGGTTTCCGAGCTCTGGGGGACTGAGGTCGCAGCGGTCACACTCCATTTTTGGGTGGTTCAGCAGAGACTGGAAGGTTGAAGCGGCTGGGCCCAAGTCTGCCGCCTTGTGGCAGGGTGGGGGCGTTGCAGGCGAAGCAAGGGTCTTAACCTCGCAGGCTGAGCACAGGCCAGACTCCCCACGGGAGAACCGGTCCGTGGACGAGGGTCCCGCCCGCCCGCCCGGACCCGCTCCACCTGGCGCGGAACCGTGGCCGGCCCCTCTTCCCGGCCCCAGGTCCCTAGTTCTTCCCTGGCACTCTGCCTCTGCGGGGGTGGGAGAGCTGCTGGGAAGTGTGGTCCACGGGAAAACGCGCGGTCCTCTGGGTGGCAGGGAGGGCTTCCCTTAACTCTGACACCAGCCCAGGAACCCTGTGAACCTGGCCTGATATCTCAAGGGGGGGTGGCTGTAGCCCGGAGGGATGGGCTTGGGGTGGGGCCTGCTTGCGCCTGCGCGGCCCCGCCTCTGGGCCCGAAACCAACCAGCCGCGGCTCGGACAAAAGCCATCTCCTGGGGGCCTCCCCCCTGTTCTTCCATCCGTAAAGGGGGACCCCTTTACGGATGGAAGAACAGGGGGATCTTCGCAGTGATGGGGACGGGACGGAGGGGTCTGCGGTTTTGCCGCCACGTAGGCCCGTTGCTCGCACCCAGGCCCCATGTGTCCCAGCTCCATGGAGGATGTGGGCCGCTTATGGCAGAATGCAGGCGTCCTGGGGGAGTGAAGGGACGCCGTGGGCACTCCCCGGGCGAGAGAGGGTGCCTGGGACCCGAGAGAGCACCCGGGAAAATGCCCAGCCCTGGCCCGCGTGGCTCCAGTGGCCTCCCCAGGCTCCTGCCGTGGGGCCTGGTCCCGCTCACCTGGGCCCAGGTTCTCCGCAGGTGAATGCCTTCTGCGGATATCAAGGACCACAGGCGGCGGATCCCTTCACGGGGAGGGGGGGTTCGAGCTCTGTGGAACCCAGGTCGCATCCCACACAGTCCCTTCTCGCAAAGTTCAGCCCAGACTTCAGAGAGTATAAGCGTCTCGGTGCAGATTTGCCGCCTCGGGGCAGGGTGGGGTCTTTTGAGCCAAGAAAGACTCTCAGCCCCCAGGCAGGTCACGGGCCCGAGACCCCCCGGGAGACCGGGTCCCTGGGCGTGGGTCCCGCCTCCCCGGGCCCGCCCCACCTGGCCCGGAACCGTGGCCGGCCCCTGTTCCAGGCCTCAGGTCCCTGGTTCTTCCCTGGCACTCTGCCTCTGGCGGGGTGGGAGACGGGCTGGCAAGTGGGGTCCACGGGAAAAGGATCGGACCTCTGGGTGGCGGGGAGAGCTTCCAGGTCCACGGACACGACCCCAGGGACCCTGTGAAGCAGGCCTGATATGTCCAGGGTGGGGCCCGTTGCCCCGAGGGAGGCTTCTGGTGGGGCTGCCTGCCCTGAGCCTGCAGGGTCCGGCGTCTTGGCCCGAAACGGCCAGCCGCGGCTCTGAGAAAAGCCATCTCCTGGGGGCCTCCCCCCTGTCCTTCGCAGTTGGGCGGTCGGGACGGAGGGGTCTGCGCGTTTCCAGCCACTTAGCCCAGTGACCCGCAGCCCGGCCCCAGAGTTCCAAGCTCCACGGAGGCAGGGGGCCTCTTATCACGGGAAGCAGGTGTCTCGCGGGGCTCAGGGGATGGCGTGGGCACGCTCTAGGCGAGAGATGTTGCCCGTGCCCCGAGAGAGCCCCGGGGAGAGCCCGAGGCCTGGCCGCAGAGGCTGCCATTGCCTCCCCGGGCTCCTACCATGGGGCCTGGCCCTGCTCGCCCGAGGCCCAGGTTCACCGCAGGTGAATGCCTTTTGCGGACGCCAAGGACAGGAGGCCGCCGATTCCCTCACAGAGATGGGTTTCCGAGCTCTGGGGGACTGAGGTCGCAGCGGTCACACTCCATTTTTGGGTGGTTCAGCAGAGACTGGAGGGTTGAAGCGGCTGGGTCCAAGTCTGCCGCCTTGTGGCAGGGTGGGGGCGTTGCAGTCGAAGCAAGGGTCTTAACCTCGCAGGCTGAGCACAGGCCAGACTCCCCACGGGAGAACCGGTCCGTGGACGAGGGTCCCGCCCACCCGCCCGGACCCGCTCCACCTGGCGCGGAACCGTGGCCGGCCCCTCTTCCCGGCCCCAGGTCCCTAGTTCTTCCCTGGCACTCTGCCTCTGCGGGGGTGGGAGAGCTGCTGGGAAGTGTGGTCCACGGGAAAACGCGCGGTCCTCTGGGTGGCAGGGAGGGCTTCCCTTAACTCTGACACCAGCCCAGGAACCCGGTGAACCTGGCCTGATATCTCAAGGGGGGTTGGCTCGTAGCCCAGAGTGATGGGCTTGGGGTGGGGCCTGCTTGCGCCTGCGCGGCCCCGCCTCTGGGCCCGAAACCACCCAGCCGCGGCTCGGACAAAAGCCATCTCCTGGGGGCCTCCCCCCTGTTCTTCCATCCGTAAAGGGGGACCCCTTTACGGATGGAAGAACAGGGGGATCTTCGCAGTGATGGGGACGGGACGGAGGGGTCTGCGGGTTTGCCGCCTCGTAGGCCCGTTGCTCGCACCCCGGCCCCATGTGTCCCAGCTCCATGGAGGAGGTGGGCTGCTTATGGCGGGATGCAGGCGTCCTGCGGGAGTCAGGGGATGGCGTGGGCCCTCCCCGGGCAAGAGAGGGCGCCTGGGACCAGAGAGAGCACCCGGGAAAATGCCCAGCCCTGGCCCGCGTGGCTCCAGTGGCCTCCCCAGGCTCCTTCCGTGGGGCCTGGTCCCGCTCACTTGGGCCCAGGTTCTCCGCAGGTGAATGCCTTCTGCGGATATCAAGGACCACAGGCGGTGGATCCCTTCACGGGGAGGGGGGGTTCGAGCTCTGTGGAACCCAGGTCGCATCCCACACAGTCCCTTCTCGCAAAGTTCAGCCCAGACTTCAGAGAGTATAAGCGTCTCGGTGCAGATTTGCCGCCTCGGGGCAGGGTGGGGTCTTTTGAGCCAAGAAAGACTCTCAGTCCCCAGGCAGGTCACAGGCCCGAGACCCCCCGGGAGACCGGGTCCCTGGGCGTGGGTCCCGCCTCCCCGGGCCCGCCCCACCTGGCCCGGAACCGTGGCCGGCCCCTGTTCCAGGCCTCAGGTCCCTGGTTCTTCCCTGGCACTCTGCCTCTGGCGGGGTGGGAGACGGGCTGGCAAGTGGGGTCCACGGGAAAAGGATCGGACCTCTGGGTGGCGGGGAGAGCTTCCAGGTCCACGGACACGACCCCAGGGACCCTGTGAAGCAGGCCTGATATGTCCAGGGTGGGGCCCGTTGCCCGGAGGGAGGCGTCTGGTGGGGCTGCCTGCCCTGAGCCTGCAGGGTCCGGCGTCTTGGCCCGAAACGGCCAGCCGCGGCTCTGAGAAAAGCCATCTCCTGGGGGCCTCCCCCCTGTCCTTCGCAGTTGGGCGGTCGGGACGGAGGGGTCTGCGCGTTTCCAGCCACTTAGCCCAGTGACCCGCAGCCCGGCCCCAGAGTTCCAAGCTCCACGGAGGCAGGGGGCCTCTTATCACGGGAAGCAGGTGTCTCGCGGGGCTCAAGGGACGGCGTGGGCACGCTCTAGGCGAGAGATGTTGCCCGTGCCCCGAGAGAGCCCCGGGGAGAGCCCGAGGCCTGGCGGCCGAGGCTGCCATTGCCTCCCCGGGCTCCTACCATGGGGCCTGGCCCTGCTCGCCCGAGGCCCAGGTTCACCGCAGGTGAATGCCTTTTGCGGACGCCAAGGACAGGAGGCCGCCGATTCCCTCACAGACGTGGGTTTCCGAGCTCTGGGGGACTGAGGTCGCAGCGGTCACACTCCATTTTTGGGTGGTTCAGCAGAGACTGGAGGGTTGAAGCGGGCGGGTCCAAGTCTGCCGCCTTGTGGCAGGGTGGGGACGTTGCAGGCGAAGCAAGGGTCTTAACCTCGCAGGCTGAGCACAGGCCAGACTCCCCACGGGAGAACCAGTCCGTGGACGAGGGTCCCGCCCGCCCGCCCGGACCCGCTCCACCTGGCGCGGAACCGTGGCCGGCCCCTCTTCCCGGCCCCAGGTCCCTAGTTCTTCCCTGGCACTCTGCCTCTGCGGGGGTGGGAGAGCTGCTGGGAAGTGTGGTCCACGGGAAAACGCGCGGTCCTCTGGGTGGCAGGGAGGGATTCCCTTAACTCTGACACCAGCCCAGGAACCCGGTGAACCTGGCCTGATATCTCAAGGGGGGGGTGGCTCGTAGCCCAGAGTGATGGGCTTGGGGTGGGGCCTGCTTGCGCCTGCGCGGCCCCGCCTCTGGGCCCGAAACCACCCAGCCGCGGCTCGGACAAAAGCCATCTCCTGGGGGCCTCCCCCCTGTTCTTCCATCCGTAAAGGGGGACCCCTTTACGGATGGAAGAACAGGGGGATCTTCGCAGTGATGGGGACGGGACGGAGGGGTCTGCGGGTTTGCCGCCTCGTAGGCCAGTTGCTCGCACCCCGGCCCCATGTGTCCCAGCTCCATGGAGGAGGTGGGCTGCTTATGGCGGGATGCAGGCGTCCTGCGGGAGTCAGGGGATGGCGTGGGCCCTCCCCGGGCAAGAGAGGGCGCCTGGGACCAGAGAGTGCACCCGGTAAAATGCCCAGCCCTGGCCCCCGTGGCTCCAGTGGCCTCCCCAGGCTCCTGCCACGGGGCCTGGTCACGCTCACCTGGGCCCAGGTTCTCCGCAGGTGAATGCCTTTTGCGCACACCAAGGACCACAGGCCGCGGATCCCTTCACGGGGAGGGGGGGTTCGAGCTCTGTGGGACCCAGGTCGCATCCCACACAGTCCCTTCTCTCAAAGTTCAGCCCAGACTTTAGAGAGTATAAGCGTCTCGGTGCAGATTTGCCGCCTCGGGGCAGGGTGGGGCCGTTTGAGCCAAGAAAGACTCTCAGCCCCCCGGGCAGGTCACAGGCCCGAGACCCCCCGGGAGACCGGGTCCCAGGGCGTGGGTCCCGCCTCCCCGGGCCCGCCCCACCTGGCCCGGAACCGTGGCCGGCCCCTGTTCCCGGCCCCAGGTCCCTGGTTCTTCCCTGGCACTCTGCCTCTGGCGGGGTGGGAGACGGGCTGGCAAGTGGGGTCCACGGCAAAAGGATCGGACCTCTGGGTGGCGGGGAGAGCTCCCAGTTCCACGGACACGACCCCAGGGACCCTGTGAAGCAGGCCTGATATGTCCAGGGTGGGCCCCATTGCCCCTAGGGAGGCTTCTGGTGGGGCTGCCTGCCCTGAGCCTGCCGGGTACCGCGTCTTGGCCCGAAACTGGCCAGTCGCGGCTCTAAGAAAAGCCATCTCCTGGGGGCCTCCCCCCTGTCCTTCGCAGTTGGGCGGTCGGGACGGAGGGGTCTGCGCGTTTCCAGCCACTTAGCCCAGTGACCCGCAGCCCGGCCCCAGAGTTCCAAGCTCCACGGAGGCAGGGGGCCTCTTATCACGGGAAGCAGGTGTCTCGCGGGGCTCAAGGGATGGCGTGGGCACGCTCTAGGCGAGAGATGTTGCCCGTGCCCCGAGAGAGCCCCGGGGAGAGCCCGAGGCCTGGCCGCAGAGGCTGCCATTGCCTCCCCGGGCTCCTACCATGGGGCCTGGCCCTGCTCGCCCGAGGCCCAGGTTCACCGCAGGTGAATGCCTTTTGCGGACGCCAAGGACAGGAGGCCGCCGATTCCCTCACAGACGTGGGTTTCCGAGCTCTGGGGGACTGAGGTCGCAGCGGTCACTCTCCATTTTTGGGTGGTTCAGCAGAGACTGGAAGGTTGAAGCGGCTGGGTCCAAGTCTGCCGCCTTGTGGCAGGGTGGGGGCGTTGCAGGCGAAGCAAGGCTCTTAGCCTCCCAGGCGCGGCACAGGCCAGACTCCCCACGGGAGAACCGGTCCGTGGACGAGGGTCCCGCCCGCCCGCCCGGACCCGCTCCACCTGGTGCGGAACCGTGGCCGGCCCCTCTTCCCGGCCCCAGGTCCCTAGTTCTTCCCTGGCACTCTGCCTCTGCGGGGGTGGGAGAGCTGCTGGGAAGTGTGGTCCACGGGAAAACGCGCGGTCCTCTGGGTGGCAGGGAGGGCTTCCCTTAACTCTGACACCAGCCCAGGAACCCTGTGAACCTGGCCTGATATCTCAAGGGGGGGTGGCTGTAGCCCGGAGGGATGGGCTTGGGGTGGGGCCTGCTTGCGCCTGCGTGGCCCCGCCTCTGGGCCCGAAACCAACCAGCCGCGGCTCGGACAAAAGCCATCTCCTGGGGGCCTCCCCCCTGTTCTTCCATCCGTAAAGGGGGACCCCTTTACGGATGGAAGAACAGGGGGATCTTCGCTGTGGTGAGGACGGGACGGAGGGATCTGCGGTTTTGCCGCCACGTAGGCCCGTTGCTCGCACCCAGGCCCCATGTGTCCCAGCTCCATGGAGGATGTGGGCCGCTTATGGCAGAATGCAGGCGTCCTGGGGGAGTGAAGGGACGCCGTGGGCACTCCCCGGGCGAGAGAGGGTGCCTGGGACCCAAGAGAGCACCCGGGAAAATGCCCAGCCCTGGCCCGCGTGGCTCCAGTGGCCTCCCCAGGCTCCTGCCGTGGGGCCTGGTCCCGCTCACCTGGGCCCAGGTTCTCCGCAGGTGAATGCCTTCTGCGGATATCAAGGACCACAGGCGGCGGATCCCTTCACGGGGAGGGGGAGTTCGAGCTCTGTGGAACCCAGGTCGCATCCCACACAGTCCCTTCTCGCAAAGTTCAGCCCAGACTTCAGAGAGTATAAGCGTCTCGGTGCAGATTTGCCGCCTCGGGGCAGGGTGGGGTCTTTTGAGCCAAGAAAGACTCTCAGCCCCCCGGCAGGTCACGGGCCCGAGACCCCCCGGGAGACCGGGTCCCTGGGCGTGGGTCCCGCCTCCCCGGGCCCGCCCCACCTGGCCCGGAACCGTGGTCGGCCCCTGTTCCAGGCCTCAGGTCCCTGGTTCTTCCCTGGCACTCTGCCTCTGGCGGGGTGGGAGACGGGCTGGAAAGTGGGGTCCACGGGAAAAGGATCGGACCTCTGGGTGGCGGGGAGAGCTTCCAGGTCCACGGACACGACCCCAGGGACCCTGTGAAGCAGGCCTGATATGTCCAGGGTGGGGCCCGTTGCCCCGAGGGAGGCTTCTGGTGGGGCTGCCTGCCCTGAGCCTGCAGGGTCCGGCGTCTTGGCCCGAAACGGCCAGCCGCGGCTCTGAGAAAAGCCATCTCCTGGGGGCCTCCCCCCTGTCCTTCGCAGTTGGGCGGTCGGGACGGAGGGGTCTGCGCGTTTCCAGCCACTTAGCCCAGTGACCCGCAGCCCGGCCCCAGAGTTCCAAGCTCCACGGAGGCAGGGGGCCTCTTATCACGGGAAGCAGGTGTCTCGCGGGGCTCAAGGGATGGCGTGGGCACGCTCTAGGCGAGAGATGTTGCCCGTGCCCCGAGAGAGCCCCGGGGAGAGCCCGAGGCCTGGCCGCAGAGGCTGCCATTGCCTCCCCGGGCTCCTACCATGGGGCCTGGCCCTGCTCGCCCGAGGCCCAGGTTCACCGCAGGTGAATGCCTTTTGCGGACGCCAAGGACAGGAGGCCGCCGATTCCCTCACAGAGGTGGGTTTCCGAGCTCTGGGGGACTGAGGTCGCAGCGGTCACACTCCATTTTTGGGTGGTTCAGCAGAGACTGGAGGGTTGAAGCGGCTGGGTCCAAGTCTGCCGCCTTGTGGCAGGGTGGGGGCGTTGCAGGCGAAGCAAGGGTCTTAACCTCGCAGGCTGAGCACAGGCCAGACTCCCCACGGGAGAACCGGTCCGTGGACGAGGGTCCCGCCCGCCCGCCCGGACCCGCTCCACCTGGCGCGGAACCGTGGCCGGCCCCTCTTCCCGGCCCCAGGTCCCTAGTTCTTCCCTGGCACTCTGCCTCTGCCGGGGTGGGAGAGCTGCTGGGAAGTGTGGTCCACGGGAAAACGCGCGGTCCTCTGGGTGGCAGGGAGGGCTTCCCTTAACTCTGACACCAGCCCAGGAACCCGGTGAACCTGGCCTGATATCTCAAGGGGGGGGTGGCTCGTAGCCCAGAGTGATGGGCTTGGGGTGGGGCCTGCTTGCGCCTGCGCGGCCCCGCCTCTGGGCCCGAAACCACCCAGCCGCGGCTCGGACAAAAGCCATCTCCTGGGGGCCTCCCCCCTGTTCTTCCATCCGTAAAGGGGGACCCCTTTACGGATGGAAGAACAGGGGGATCTTCGCAGTGATGGGGACGGGACGGAGGGGTCTGCGGGTTTGCCGCCTCGTAGGCCAGTTGCTCGCACACCGGCCCCATGTGTCCCAGCTCCATGGAGGAGGTGGGCTGCTTATGGCGGGATGCAGGCGTCCTGCGGGAGTCAGGGGATGGCGTGGGCCCTCCCCGGGCAAGAGAGGGCGCCTGGGACCCGAGAGAGCACCCGGGAAAATGCCCAGCCCTGGCCCCAGTGGCTCCAGTGGCCTCCCCAGGCTCCTGCCGCGGGGCCTGGTCACGCTCACCTGGGCCCAGGTTCTCCGCAGGTGAATGCCTTCTGCGGATATCAAGGACCACAGGCGGCGGATCCCTTCACGGGGAGGGGGGGTTCGAGCTCTGTGGAACCCAGGTCGCATCCCACACAGTCCCTTCTCGCAAAGTTCAGCCCAGACTTCAGAGAGTATAAGCGTCTCGGTGCAGATTTGCCGCCTCGGGGCAGGGTGGGGTCTTTTGAGCCAAGAAAGACTCTCAGTCCCCAGGCAGGTCACAGGCCCGAGACCCCCCGGGAGACCGGGTCCCTGGGCGTGGGTCCCGCCTCCCCGGGCCCGCCCCACCTGGCCCGGAACCGTGGCCGGCCCCTGTTCCAGGCCTCAGGTCCCTGGTTCTTCCCTGGCACTCTGCCTCTGGCGGGGTGGGAGACGGGCTGGCAAGTGGGGTCCACGGGAAAAGGATCGGACCTCTGGGTGGCGGGGAGAGCTTCCAGGTCCACGGACACGACCCCAGGGACCCTGTGAAGCAGGCCTGATATGTCCAGGGTGGGGCCCGTTGCCCCGAGGGAGGCTTCTGGTGGGGCTGCCTGCCCTGAGCCTGCAGGGTCCGGCGTCTTGGCCCGAAACGGCCAGCCGCGGCTCTGAGAAAAGCCATCTCCTGGGGGCCTCCCCCCTGTCCTTCGCAGTTGGGCGGTCGGGACGGAGGGGTCTGCGCGTTTCCAGCCACTTAGCCCAGTGACCCGCAGCCCGGCCCCAGAGTTCCAAGCTCCACGGAGGCAGGGGGCCTCTTATCACGGGAAGCAGGTGTCTCGCGGGGCTCAAGGGATGGCGTGGGCACGCTCTAGGCGAGAGATGTTGCCCGTGCCCCGAGAGAGCCCCGGGGAGAGCCCGAGGCCTGGCCGCAGAGGCTGCCATTGCCTCCCCGGGCTCCTACCATGGGGCCTGGCCCTGCTCGCCCGAGGCCCAGGTTCACCGCAGGTGAATGCCTTTTGCGGACGCCAAGGACAGGAGGCCGCCGATTCCCTCACAGAGGTGGGTTTCCGAGCTCTGGGGGACTGAGGTCGCAGCGGTCACACTCCATTTTTGGGTGGTTCAGCAGAGACTGGAGGGTTGAAGCGGCTGGGTCCAAGTCTGCCGCCTTGTGGCAGGGTGGGGGCGTTGCAGGCGAAGCAAGGGTCTTAACCTCGCAGGCTGAGCACAGGCCAGACTCCCCACGGGAGAACCGGTCCGTGGACGAGGGTCCCGCCCGCCCGCCCGGACCCGCTCCACCTGGCGCGGAACCGTGGCCGGCCCCTCTTCCCGGCCCCAGGTCCCTAGTTCTTCCCTGGCACTCTGCCTCTGCCGGGGTGGGAGAGCTGCTGGGAAGTGTGGTCCACGGGAAAACGCGCGGTCCTCTGGGTGGCAGGGAGGGCTTCCCTTAACTCTGACACCAGCCCAGGAACCCGGTGAACCTGGCCTGATATCTCAAGGGGGGGGTGGCTCGTAGCCCAGAGTGATGGGCTTGGGGTGGGGCCTGCTTGCGCCTGCGCGGCCCCGCCTCTGGGCCCGAAACCACCCAGCCGCGGCTCGGACAAAAGCCATCTCCTGGGGGCCTCCCCCCTGTTCTTCCATCCGTAAAGGGGGACCCCTTTACGGATGGAAGAACAGGGGGATCTTCGCAGTGATGGGGACGGGACGGAGGGGTCTGCGGGTTTGCCGCCTCGTAGGCCAGTTGCTCGCACCCCGGCCCCATGTGTCCCAGCTCCATGGAGGAGGTGGGCTGCTTATGGCGGGATGCAGGCGTCCTGCGGGAGTCAGGGGATGGCGTGGGCCCTCCCCGGGCAAGAGAGGGCGCCTGGGACCCGAGAGAGCACCCGGGAAAATGCCCAGCCCTGGCCCCCGTGGCTCCAGTGGCCTCCCCAGGCTCCTGCCGCGGGGCCTGGTCACGCTCACCTGGGCCCAGGTTCTCCGCAGGTGAATGCCTTTTGCGCACACCAAGGACCACAGGCCGCGGATCCCTTCACGGGGAGGGGGGGTTCGAGCTCTGTGGGACCCAGGTCGCATCCCACACAGTCCCTTCTCTCAAAGTTCAGCCCAGACTTTAGAGAGTATAAGCGTCTCGGTGCAGATTTGCCGCCTCGGGGCAGGGTGGGGTCTTTTGAGCCAAGAAAGACTCTCAGCCCCCCGGCAGGTCACAGGCCCGAGACCCCCCGGGAGACCGGGTCCCAGGGCGTGGGTCCCGCCTCCCCGGGCCCGCCCCACCTGGCCCGGAACCGTGGCCGGCCCCTGTTCCAGGCCTCAGGTCCCTGGTTCTTCCCTGGCACTCTGCCTCTGGCGGGGTGGGAGACGGGCTGGCAAGTGGGGTCCACGGGAAAAGGATCGGACCTCTGGGTGGCGGGGAGAGCTTCCAGGTCCACGGACACGACCCCAGGGACCCTGTGAAGCAGGCCTGATATGTCCAGGGTGGGGCCCGTTGCCCGGAGGGAGGCGTCTGGTGGGGCTGCCTGCCCTGAGCCTGCAGGGTCCGGCGTCTTGGCCCGAAACGGCCAGCCGCGGCTCTGAGAAAAGCCATCTCCTGGGGGCCTCCCCCCTGTCCTTCGCAGTTGGGCGGTCGGGACGGAGGGGTCTGCGCGTTTCCAGCCACTTAGCCCAGTGACCCGCAGCCCGGCCCCAGAGTTCCAAGCTCCACGGAGGCAGGGGGCCTCTTATCACGGGAAGCAGGTGTCTCGCGGGGCTCAGGGGATGGCGTGGGCACGCTCTAGGCGAGAGATGTTGCCCGTGCCCCGAGAGAGCCCCGGGGAGAGCCCGAGGCCTGGCCGCAGAGGCTGCCATTGCCTCCCCGGGCTCCTACCATGGGGCCTGGCCCTGCTCGCCCGAGGCCCAGGTTCACCGCAGGTGAATGCCTTTTGCGGACGCCAAGGACAGGAGGCCGCCGATTCCCTCACAGAGGTGGGTTTCCGAGCTCTGGGGGACTGAGGTCGCAGCGGTCACACTCCATTTTTGGGAGGTTCAGCAGAGACTGGAAGGTTGAAGCGGCTGGGTCCAAGTCTGCCGCCTTGTGGCAGGGTGGGGGCGTTGCAGGCGAAGCAAGGCTCTTAGCCTCCCAGTCGCGGCACAGGCCAGACTCCCCACGGGAGAACCGGTCCGTGGACAAGGGTCCCGCCCGCCCGCCCGGACCCGCTCCACCTGGCGCGGAACCGTGGCCGGCCCCTCTTCCCGGCCCCAGGTCCCTAGTTCTTCCCTGGCACTCTGCCTCTGCGGGGGTGGGAGAGCTGCTGGGAAGTGTGGTCCACGGGAAAACGCGCGGTCCTCTGGGTGGCAGGGAGGGCTTCCCTTAACTCTGACACCAGCCCAGGAACCCTGTGAACCTGGCCTGATATCTCAAGGGGGGGTGGCTCGTAGCCCGGAGGGATGGGCTTGGGGTGGGGCCTGCTTGCGCCTGCGCGGCCCCGCCTCTGGGCCCGAAACCAACCAGCCGCGGCTCAGACAAAAGCCATCTCCTGGGGGCCTCCCCCTGTTCTTCCATCCGTAAAGGGGGACCCCTTTACGGATGGAAGAACAGGGGGATCTTCGCTGTGGTGAGGACGGGACGGAGGGGTCTGCGGTTTTGCCGCCACGTAGGCCCGTTGCTCGCACCCAGGCCCCATGTGTCCCAGCTCCATGGAGGATGTGGGCCGCTTATGGCAGAATGCAGGCGTCCTGGGGGAGTGAAGGGACGCCGTGGGCACTCCCCGGGCGAGAGAGGGTGCCTGGGACCCGAGAGAGCACCCGGGAAAATGCCCAGCCCTGGCCCGCGTGGCTCCAGTGGCCTCCCCAGGCTCCTGCCGTGGGGCCTGGTCCCGCTCACCTGGGCCCAGGTTCTCCGCAGGTGAATGCCTTCTGCGGATATCAAGGACCACAGGCGGCGGATCCCTTCACGGGGAGGGGGGGTTCGAGCTCTGTGGAACCCAGGTCGCATCCCACACAGTCCCTTCTCGCAAAGTTCAGCCCAGACTTCAGAGAGTATAAGCGTCTCGGTGCAGATTTGCCGCCTCGGGGCAGGGTGGGGCCGTTTGAGCCAAGAAAGACTCTCAGCCCCCCGGGCAGGTCACAGGCCCGAGACCCCCCGGGAGACCGGGTCCCAGGGCGTGGGTCCCGCCTCCCCGGGTCCGCCCAACCTGGCCCGGAACCGTGGCCGGCCCCTGTTCCCGGCCCCAGGTCCCTGGTTCTTCCCTGACACTCTGCCTCTGGCGGGGTGGGAGACGGGCTGGCAAGTGGGGTCCACGGGAAAAGGATCGGACCTCTGGGTGGCGGGGAGAGCTCCCAGTTCCACGGACACGACCCCAGGGACCCTGTGAAGCAGGCCTGATATGTCCAGGGTGGGCCCCATTGCCCCTAGGGAGGCTTCTGGTGGGGCTGCCTGCCCTGATCCTGCCGGGTACCGCGTCTTGGCCCGAAACTGGCCAGTCGCGGCTCTAAGAAAAGCCATCTCCTGGGGGCCTCCCCCCTGTCCTTCGCAGTTGGGCGGTCGGGACGGAGGGGTCTGCGCGTTTCCAGCCACTTAGCCCAGTGACCCGCAGCCCGGCCCCAGAGTTCCAAGCTCCACGGAGGCAGGGGGCCTCTTATCACGGGAAGCAGGTGTCTCGCGGGGCTCAAGGGATGGCGTGGGCACGCTCTAGGCGAGAGATGTTGCCCGTGCCCCGAGAGAGCCCCGGGGAGAGCCCGAGGCCAGGCCGCAGAGGCTGCCATTGCCTCCCCGGGCTCCTACCATGGGGCCTGGCCCTGCTCGCCCGAGGCCCAGGTTCACCGCAGGTGAATGCCTTTTGCGGACGCCAAGGACAGGAGGCCGCCGATTCCCTCACAGAGATGGGTTTCCGAGCTCTGGGGGACTGAGGTCGCAGCGGTCACACTCCATTTTTGGGTGGTTCAGCAGAGACTGGAAGGTTGAAGCGGCTGGGCCCAAGTCTGCCGCCTTGTGGCAGGGTGGGGGCGTTGCAGGCGAAGCAAGGGTCTTAACCTCGCAGGCTGAGCACAGGCCAGACTCCCCACGGGAGAACCGGTCCGTGGACGAGGGTCCCGCCCGCCCGCCCGGACCCGCTCCACCTGGCGCGGAACCGTGGCCGGCCCCTCTTCCCGGCCCCAGGTCCCTAGTTCTTCCCTGGCACTCTGCCTCTGCGGGGGTGGGAGAGCTGCTGGGAAGTGTGGTCCACGGGAAAACGCGCGGTCCTCTGGGTGGCAGGGAGGGCTTCCCTTAACTCTGACACCAGCCCAGGAACCCTGTGAACCTGGCCTGATATCTCAAGGGGGGGTGGCTGTAGCCCGGAGGGATGGGCTTGGGGTGGGGCCTGCTTGCGCCTGCGCGGCCCCGCCTCTGGGCCCGAAACCAACCAGCCGCGGCTCGGACAAAAGCCATCTCCTGGGGGCCTCCCCCCTGTTCTTCCATCCGTAAAGGGGGACCCCTTTACGGATGGAAGAACAGGGGGATCTTCGCAGTGATGGGGACGGGACGGAGGGGTCTGCGGTTTTGCCGCCACGTAGGCCCGTTGCTCGCACCCAGGCCCCATGTGTCCCAGCTCCATGGAGGATGTGGGCCGCTTATGGCAGAATGCAGGCGTCCTGGGGGAGTGAAGGGACGCCGTGGGCACTCCCCGGGCGAGAGAGGGTGCCTGGGACCCGAGAGAGCACCCGGGAAAATGCCCAGCCCTGGCCCGCGTGGCTCCAGTGGCCTCCCCAGGCTCCTGCCGTGGGGCCTGGTCCCGCTCACCTGGGCCCAGGTTCTCCGCAGGTGAATGCCTTCTGCGGATATCAAGGACCACAGGCGGCGGATCCCTTCACGGGGAGGGGGGGTTCGAGCTCTGTGGAACCCAGGTCGCATCCCACACAGTCCCTTCTCGCAAAGTTCAGCCCAGACTTCAGAGAGTATAAGCGTCTCGGTGCAGATTTGCCGCCTCGGGGCAGGGTGGGGTCTTTTGAGCCAAGAAAGACTCTCAGCCCCCAGGCAGGTCACGGGCCCGAGACCCCCCGGGAGACCGGGTCCCTGGGCGTGGGTCCCGCCTCCCCGGGCCCGCCCCACCTGGCCCGGAACCGTGGCCGGCCCCTGTTCCAGGCCTCAGGTCCCTGGTTCTTCCCTGGCACTCTGCCTCTGGCGGGGTGGGAGACGGGCTGGCAAGTGGGGTCCACGGGAAAAGGATCGGACCTCTGGGTGGCGGGGAGAGCTTCCAGGTCCACGGACACGACCCCAGGGACCCTGTGAAGCAGGCCTGATATGTCCAGGGTGGGGCCCGTTGCCCCGAGGGAGGCTTCTGGTGGGGCTGCCTGCCCTGAGCCTGCAGGGTCCGGCGTCTTGGCCCGAAACGGCCAGCCGCGGCTCTGAGAAAAGCCATCTCCTGGGGGCCTCCCCCCTGTCCTTCGCAGTTGGGCGGTCGGGACGGAGGGGTCTGCGCGTTTCCAGCCACTTAGCCCAGTGACCCGCAGCCCGGCCCCAGAGTTCCAAGCTCCACGGAGGCAGGGGGCCTCTTATCACGGGAAGCAGGTGTCTCGCGGGGCTCAGGGGATGGCGTGGGCACGCTCTAGGCGAGAGATGTTGCCCGTGCCCCGAGAGAGCCCCGGGGAGAGCCCGAGGCCTGGCCGCAGAGGCTGCCATTGCCTCCCCGGGCTCCTACCATGGGGCCTGGCCCTGCTCGCCCGAGGCCCAGGTTCACCGCAGGTGAATGCCTTTTGCGGACGCCAAGGACAGGAGGCCGCCGATTCCCTCACAGAGATGGGTTTCCGAGCTCTGGGGGACTGAGGTCGCAGCGGTCACACTCCATTTTTGGGTGGTTCAGCAGAGACTGGAGGGTTGAAGCGGCTGGGTCCAAGTCTGCCGCCTTGTGGCAGGGTGGGGGCGTTGCAGTCGAAGCAAGGGTCTTAACCTCGCAGGCTGAGCACAGGCCAGACTCCCCACGGGAGAACCGGTCCGTGGACGAGGGTCCCGCCCACCCGCCCGGACCCGCTCCACCTGGCGCGGAACCGTGGCCGGCCCCTCTTCCCGGCCCCAGGTCCCTAGTTCTTCCCTGGCACTCTGCCTCTGCGGGGGTGGGAGAGCTGCTGGGAAGTGTGGTCCACGGGAAAACGCGCGGTCCTCTGGGTGGCAGGGAGGGCTTCCCTTAACTCTGACACCAGCCCAGGAACCCGGTGAACCTGGCCTGATATCTCAAGGGGGGTTGGCTCGTAGCCCAGAGTGATGGGCTTGGGGTGGGGCCTGCTTGCGCCTGCGCGGCCCCGCCTCTGGGCCCGAAACCACCCAGCCGCGGCTCGGACAAAAGCCATCTCCTGGGGGCCTCCCCCCTGTTCTTCCATCCGTAAAGGGGGACCCCTTTACGGATGGAAGAACAGGGGGATCTTCGCAGTGATGGGGACGGGACGGAGGGGTCTGCGGGTTTGCCGCCTCGTAGGCCCGTTGCTCGCACCCCGGCCCCATGTGTCCCAGCTCCATGGAGGAGGTGGGCTGCTTATGGCGGGATGCAGGCGTCCTGCGGGAGTCAGGGGATGGCGTGGGCCCTCCCCGGGCAAGAGAGGGCGCCTGGGACCAGAGAGAGCACCCGGGAAAATGCCCAGCCCTGGCCCGCGTGGCTCCAGTGGCCTCCCCAGGCTCCTTCCGTGGGGCCTGGTCCCGCTCACTTGGGCCCAGGTTCTCCGCAGGTGAATGCCTTCTGCGGATATCAAGGACCACAGGCGGTGGATCCCTTCACGGGGAGGGGGGGTTCGAGCTCTGTGGAACCCAGGTCGCATCCCACACAGTCCCTTCTCGCAAAGTTCAGCCCAGACTTCAGAGAGTATAAGCGTCTCGGTGCAGATTTGCCGCCTCGGGGCAGGGTGGGGTCTTTTGAGCCAAGAAAGACTCTCAGTCCCCAGGCAGGTCACAGGCCCGAGACCCCCCGGGAGACCGGGTCCCTGGGCGTGGGTCCCGCCTCCCCGGGCCCGCCCCACCTGGCCCGGAACCGTGGCCGGCCCCTGTTCCAGGCCTCAGGTCCCTGGTTCTTCCCTGGCACTCTGCCTCTGGCGGGGTGGGAGACGGGCTGGCAAGTGGGGTCCACGGGAAAAGGATCGGACCTCTGGGTGGCGGGGAGAGCTTCCAGGTCCACGGACACGACCCCAGGGACCCTGTGAAGCAGGCCTGATATGTCCAGGGTGGGGCCCGTTGCCCGGAGGGAGGCGTCTGGTGGGGCTGCCTGCCCTGAGCCTGCAGGGTCCGGCGTCTTGGCCCGAAACGGCCAGCCGCGGCTCTGAGAAAAGCCATCTCCTGGGGGCCTCCCCCCTGTCCTTCGCAGTTGGGCGGTCGGGACGGAGGGGTCTGCGCGTTTCCAGCCACTTAGCCCAGTGACCCGCAGCCCGGCCCCAGAGTTCCAAGCTCCACGGAGGCAGGGGGCCTCTTATCACGGGAAGCAGGTGTCTCGCGGGGCTCAAGGGACGGCGTGGGCACGCTCTAGGCGAGAGATGTTGCCCGTGCCCCGAGAGAGCCCCGGGGAGAGCCCGAGGCCTGGCGGCCGAGGCTGCCATTGCCTCCCCGGGCTCCTACCATGGGGCCTGGCCCTGCTCGCCCGAGGCCCAGGTTCACCGCAGGTGAATGCCTTTTGCGGACGCCAAGGACAGGAGGCCGCCGATTCCCTCACAGACGTGGGTTTCCGAGCTCTGGGGGACTGAGGTCGCAGCGGTCACACTCCATTTTTGGGTGGTTCAGCAGAGACTGGAGGGTTGAAGCGGGCGGGTCCAAGTCTGCCGCCTTGTGGCAGGGTGGGGACGTTGCAGGCGAAGCAAGGGTCTTAACCTCGCAGGCTGAGCACAGGCCAGACTCCCCACGGGAGAACCAGTCCGTGGACGAGGGTCCCGCCCGCCCGCCCGGACCCGCTCCACCTGGCGCGGAACCGTGGCCGGCCCCTCTTCCCGGCCCCAGGTCCCTAGTTCTTCCCTGGCACTCTGCCTCTGCGGGGGTGGGAGAGCTGCTGGGAAGTGTGGTCCACGGGAAAACGCGCGGTCCTCTGGGTGGCAGGGAGGGATTCCCTTAACTCTGACACCAGCCCAGGAACCCGGTGAACCTGGCCTGATATCTCAAGGGGGGGGTGGCTCGTAGCCCAGAGTGATGGGCTTGGGGTGGGGCCTGCTTGCGCCTGCGCGGCCCCGCCTCTGGGCCCGAAACCACCCAGCCGCGGCTCGGACAAAAGCCATCTCCTGGGGGCCTCCCCCCTGTTCTTCCATCCGTAAAGGGGGACCCCTTTACGGATGGAAGAACAGGGGGATCTTCGCAGTGATGGGGACGGGACGGAGGGGTCTGCGGGTTTGCCGCCTCGTAGGCCAGTTGCTCGCACCCCGGCCCCATGTGTCCCAGCTCCATGGAGGAGGTGGGCTGCTTATGGCGGGATGCAGGCGTCCTGCGGGAGTCAGGGGATGGCGTGGGCCCTCCCCGGGCAAGAGAGGGCGCCTGGGACCAGAGAGTGCACCCGGGAAAATGCCCAGCCCTGGCCCCCGTGGCTCCAGTGGCCTCCCCAGGCTCCTGCCACGGGGCCTGGTCACGCTCACCTGGGCCCAGGTTCTCCGCAGGTGAATGCCTTTTGCGCACACCAAGGACCACAGGCCGCGGATCCCTTCACGGGGAGGGGGGGTTCGAGCTCTGTGGGACCCAGGTCGCATCCCACACAGTCCCTTCTCTCAAAGTTCAGCCCAGACTTTAGAGAGTATAAGCGTCTCGGTGCAGATTTGCCGCCTCGGGGCAGGGTGGGGCCGTTTGAGCCAAGAAAGACTCTCAGCCCCCCGGGCAGGTCACAGGCCCGAGACCCCCCGGGAGACCGGGTCCCAGGGCGTGGGTCCCGCCTCCCCGGGCCCGCCCCACCTGGCCCGGAACCGTGGCCGGCCCCTGTTCCCGGCCCCAGGTCCCTGGTTCTTCCCTGGCACTCTGCCTCTGGCGGGGTGGGAGACGGGCTGGCAAGTGGGGTCCACGGCAAAAGGATCGGACCTCTGGGTGGCGGGGAGAGCTCCCAGTTCCACGGACACGACCCCAGGGACCCTGTGAAGCAGGCCTGATATGTCCAGGGTGGGCCCCATTGCCCCTAGGGAGGCTTCTGGTGGGGCTGCCTGCCCTGAGCCTGCCGGGTACCGCGTCTTGGCCCGAAACTGGCCAGTCGCGGCTCTAAGAAAAGCCATCTCCTGGGGGCCTCCCCCCTGTCCTTCGCAGTTGGGCGGTCGGGACGGAGGGGTCTGCGCGTTTCCAGCCACTTAGCCCAGTGACCCGCAGCCCGGCCCCAGAGTTCCAAGCTCCACGGAGGCAGGGGGCCTCTTATCACGGGAAGCAGGTGTCTCGCGGGGCTCAAGGGATGGCGTGGGCACGCTCTAGGCGAGAGATGTTGCCCGTGCCCCGAGAGAGCCCCGGGGAGAGCCCGAGGCCTGGCCGCAGAGGCTGCCATTGCCTCCCCGGGCTCCTACCATGGGGCCTGGCCCTGCTCGCCCGAGGCCCAGGTTCACCGCAGGTGAATGCCTTTTGCGGACGCCAAGGACAGGAGGCCGCCGATTCCCTCACAGACGTGGGTTTCCGAGCTCTGGGGGACTGAGGTCGCAGCGGTCACTCTCCATTTTTGGGTGGTTCAGCAGAGACTGGAAGGTTGAAGCGGCTGGGTCCAAGTCTGCCGCCTTGTGGCAGGGTGGGGGCGTTGCAGGCGAAGCAAGGCTCTTAGCCTCCCAGGCGCGGCACAGGCCAGACTCCCCACGGGAGAACCGGTCCGTGGACGAGGGTCCCGCCCGCCCGCCCGGACCCGCTCCACCTGGTGCGGAACCGTGGCCGGCCCCTCTTCCCGGCCCCAGGTCCCTAGTTCTTCCCTGGCACTCTGCCTCTGCGGGGGTGGGAGAGCTGCTGGGAAGTGTGGTCCACGGGAAAACGCGCGGTCCTCTGGGTGGCAGGGAGGGCTTCCCTTAACTCTGACACCAGCCCAGGAACCCTGTGAACCTGGCCTGATATCTCAAGGGGGGGTGGCTGTAGCCCGGAGGGATGGGCTTGGGGTGGGGCCTGCTTGCGCCTGCGTGGCCCCGCCTCTGGGCCCGAAACCAACCAGCCGCGGCTCGGACAAAAGCCATCTCCTGGGGGCCTCCCCCCTGTTCTTCCATCCGTAAAGGGGGACCCCTTTACGGATGGAAGAACAGGGGGATCTTCGCTGTGGTGAGGACGGGACGGAGGGATCTGCGGTTTTGCCGCCACGTAGGCCCGTTGCTCGCACCCAGGCCCCATGTGTCCCAGCTCCATGGAGGATGTGGGCCGCTTATGGCAGAATGCAGGCGTCCTGGGGGAGTGAAGGGACGCCGTGGGCACTCCCCGGGCGAGAGAGGGTGCCTGGGACCCAAGAGAGCACCCGGGAAAATGCCCAGCCCTGGCCCGCGTGGCTCCAGTGGCCTCCCCAGGCTCCTGCCGTGGGGCCTGGTCCCGCTCACCTGGGCCCAGGTTCTCCGCAGGTGAATGCCTTCTGCGGATATCAAGGACCACAGGCGGCGGATCCCTTCACGGGGAGGGGGAGTTCGAGCTCTGTGGAACCCAGGTCGCATCCCACACAGTCCCTTCTCGCAAAGTTCAGCCCAGACTTCAGAGAGTATAAGCGTCTCGGTGCAGATTTGCCGCCTCGGGGCAGGGTGGGGTCTTTTGAGCCAAGAAAGACTCTCAGCCCCCCGGCAGGTCACGGGCCCGAGACCCCCCGGGAGACCGGGTCCCTGGGCGTGGGTCCCGCCTCCCCGGGCCCGCCCCACCTGGCCCGGAACCGTGGTCGGCCCCTGTTCCAGGCCTCAGGTCCCTGGTTCTTCCCTGGCACTCTGCCTCTGGCGGGGTGGGAGACGGGCTGGAAAGTGGGGTCCACGGGAAAAGGATCGGACCTCTGGGTGGCGGGGAGAGCTTCCAGGTCCACGGACACGACCCCAGGGACCCTGTGAAGCAGGCCTGATATGTCCAGGGTGGGGCCCGTTGCCCCGAGGGAGGCTTCTGGTGGGGCTGCCTGCCCTGAGCCTGCAGGGTCCGGCGTCTTGGCCCGAAACGGCCAGCCGCGGCTCTGAGAAAAGCCATCTCCTGGGGGCCTCCCCCCTGTCCTTCGCAGTTGGGCGGTCGGGACGGAGGGGTCTGCGCGTTTCCAGCCACTTAGCCCAGTGACCCGCAGCCCGGCCCCAGAGTTCCAAGCTCCACGGAGGCAGGGGGCCTCTTATCACGGGAAGCAGGTGTCTCGCGGGGCTCAAGGGATGGCGTGGGCACGCTCTAGGCGAGAGATGTTGCCCGTGCCCCGAGAGAGCCCCGGGGAGAGCCCGAGGCCTGGCCGCAGAGGCTGCCATTGCCTCCCCGGGCTCCTACCATGGGGCCTGGCCCTGCTCGCCCGAGGCCCAGGTTCACCGCAGGTGAATGCCTTTTGCGGACGCCAAGGACAGGAGGCCGCCGATTCCCTCACAGAGGTGGGTTTCCGAGCTCTGGGGGACTGAGGTCGCAGCGGTCACACTCCATTTTTGGGTGGTTCAGCAGAGACTGGAGGGTTGAAGCGGCTGGGTCCAAGTCTGCCGCCTTGTGGCAGGGTGGGGGCGTTGCAGGCGAAGCAAGGGTCTTAACCTCGCAGGCTGAGCACAGGCCAGACTCCCCACGGGAGAACCGGTCCGTGGACGAGGGTCCCGCCCGCCCGCCCGGACCCGCTCCACCTGGCGCGGAACCGTGGCCGGCCCCTCTTCCCGGCCCCAGGTCCCTAGTTCTTCCCTGGCACTCTGCCTCTGCCGGGGTGGGAGAGCTGCTGGGAAGTGTGGTCCACGGGAAAACGCGCGGTCCTCTGGGTGGCAGGGAGGGCTTCCCTTAACTCTGACACCAGCCCAGGAACCCGGTGAACCTGGCCTGATATCTCAAGGGGGGGGTGGCTCGTAGCCCAGAGTGATGGGCTTGGGGTGGGGCCTGCTTGCGCCTGCGCGGCCCCGCCTCTGGGCCCGAAACCACCCAGCCGCGGCTCGGACAAAAGCCATCTCCTGGGGGCCTCCCCCCTGTTCTTCCATCCGTAAAGGGGGACCCCTTTACGGATGGAAGAACAGGGGGATCTTCGCAGTGATGGGGACGGGACGGAGGGGTCTGCGGGTTTGCCGCCTCGTAGGCCAGTTGCTCGCACACCGGCCCCATGTGTCCCAGCTCCATGGAGGAGGTGGGCTGCTTATGGCGGGATGCAGGCGTCCTGCGGGAGTCAGGGGATGGCGTGGGCCCTCCCCGGGCAAGAGAGGGCGCCTGGGACCCGAGAGAGCACCCGGGAAAATGCCCAGCCCTGGCCCCAGTGGCTCCAGTGGCCTCCCCAGGCTCCTGCCGCGGGGCCTGGTCACGCTCACCTGGGCCCAGGTTCTCCGCAGGTGAATGCCTTCTGCGGATATCAAGGACCACAGGCGGCGGATCCCTTCACGGGGAGGGGGGGTTCGAGCTCTGTGGGACCCAGGTCGCATCCCACACAGTCCCTTCTCTCAAAGTTCAGCCCAGACTTTAGAGAGTATAAGCGTCTCGGTGCAGATTTGCCGCCTCGGGGCAGGGTGGGGTCTTTTGAGCCAAGAAAGACTCTCAGCCCCCCGGCAGGTCACAGGCCCGAGACCCCCCGGGAGACCGGGTCCCAGGGCGTGGGTCCCGCCTCCCCGGGCCCGCCCCACCTGGCCCGGAACCGTGGCCGGCCCCTGTTCCAGGCCTCAGGTCCCTGGTTTTTCCCTGGCACTCTGCCTCTGGCGGGGTGGGAGACGGGCTGGCAAGTGGGGTCCACGGGAAAAGGATCGGACCTCTGGGTGGCGGGGAGAGCTTCCAGGTCCACGGACACGACCCCAGGGACCCTGTGAAGCAGGCCTGATATGTCCAGGGTGGGGCCCGTTGCCCGGAGGGAGGCGTCTGGTGGGGCTGCCTGCCCTGAGCCTGCAGGGTCCGGCGTCTTGGCCCGAAACGGCCAGCCGCGGCTCTGAGAAAAGCCATCTCCTGGGGGCCTCCCCCCTGTCCTTCGCAGTTGGGCGGTCGGGACGGAGGGGTCTGCGCGTTTCCAGCCACTTAGCCCAGTGACCCGCAGCCCGGCCCCAGAGTTCCAAGCTCCACGGAGGCAGGGGGCCTCTTATCACGGGAAGCAGGTGTCTCGCGGGGCTCAGGGGATGGCGTGGGCACGCTCTAGGCGAGAGATGTTGCCCGTGCCCCGAGAGAGCCCCGGGGAGAGCCCGAGGCCTGGCCGCAGAGGCTGCCATTGCCTCCCCGGGCTCCTACCATGGGGCCTGGCCCTGCTCGCCCGAGGCCCAGGTTCACCGCAGGTGAATGCCTTTTGCGGACGCCAAGGACAGGAGGCCGCCGATTCCCTCACAGAGGTGGGTTTCCGAGGTCTGGGGGACTGAGGTCGCAGCGGTCACACTCCATTTTTGGGTGGTTCAGCAGAGACTGGAGGGTTGAAGCGGCTGGGTCCAAGTCTGCCGCCTTGTGGCAGGGTAGGGGCGTTGCAGGCGAAGCAAGGCTCTTAGCCTCCCAGGCGGGGCACAGGCCAGACTCCCCACGGGAGAACCGGTCCGTGGACGAGGGTCCCGCCCGCCCGCCCGGACCCGCTCCACCTGGCGCGGAACCGTGGCCGGCCCCTCTTCCCGGCCCCAGGTCCCTAGTTCTTCCCTGGCACTCTGCCTCTGCGGGGGTGGGAGAGATGCTGGGAAGTGTGGTCCACGGGAAAACGCGCGGTCCTCTGGGTGGCAGGGAGGGCTTCCCTTAACTCTGACACCAGCCCAGGAACCCGGTGAACCTGGCCTGATATCTCAAGGGGGGGTGGCTCGTAGCCCGGAGGGATGGGCTTGGGGTGGGGCCTGCTTGCGCCTTTGCGGCCCTGCCTCTGGGCCCGAAACCAACCAGCCGCGGCTCGCACAAAAGCCATCTCCTGGGGGCCTCCCCCCTGTTCTTCCATCCGTAAAGGGGGACCCCTTTACGGATGGAAGAACAGGGGGATCTTCGCTGTGGTGAGGACGGGACGGAGGGGTCTGCGGTTTTGCCGCCACGTAGGCCCGTTGCTCGCACCCAGGCCCCATGTGTCCCAGCTCCATGGAGGATGTGGGCCGCTTATGGCAGAATGCAGGCGTCCTGCGGGGGTGAAGGGACGCCGTGGGCACTCCCCGGGCGAGAGAGGGCGCCTGGGACCCGAGAGAGCACCCGGGAAAATGCCCAGCCCTGGCCCGCGTGGCTCCAGTGGCCTCCCCAGGCTCCTGCCGTGGGGCCTGGTCCCGCTCACCTGGGCCCAGGTTCTCCGCAGGTGAATGCCTTCTGCGGATATCAAGGACCACAGGCGGCGGATCCCTTCACGGGGAGGGGGGGTTCGAGCTCTGTGGAACCCAGGTCGCATCCCACACAGTCCCTTCTCGCAAAGTTCAGCCCAGACTTCAGAGAGTATAAGCGTCTCGGTGCAGATTTGCCGCCTCGGGGCAGGGTGGGGTCTTTTGAGCCAAGAAAGACTCTCAGCCCCCCGGCAGGTCACAGGCCCGAGACCCCCCGGGAGACCGGGTCCCTGGGCGTGGGTCCCGCCTCCCCGGGCCCGCCCCACCTGGCCCGGAACCGTGGCCGGCCCCTGTTCCAGGCCTCAGGTCCCTGGTTCTTCCCTGGCACTCTGCCTCTGGCGGGGTGGGAGACGGGCTGGCAAGTGGGGTCCACGGGAAAAGGATCGGACCTCTGGGTGGCGGGGAGAGCTTCCAGGTCCACGGACACGACCCCAGGGACCCTGTGAAGCAGGCCTGATATGTCCAGGGTGGGGCCCGTTGCCCCGAGGGAGGCTTCTGGTGGGGCTGCCTGCCCTGAGCCTGCAGGGTCCGGCGTCTTGGCCCGAAACGGCCAGCCGCGGCTCTGAGAAAAGCCATCTCCTGGGGGCCTCCCCCCTGTCCTTCGCAGTTGGGCGGTCGGGACGGAGGGGTCTGCGCGTTTCCAGCCACTTAGCCCAGTGACCCGCAGCCCGGCCCCAGAGTTCCAAGCTCCACGGAGGCAGGGGGCCTCTTATCACGGGAAGCAGGTGTCTCGCGGGGCTCAGGGGATGGCGTGGGCACGCTCTAGGCGAGAGATGTTGCCCGTGCCCCGAGAGAGCCCCGGGGAGAGCCCGAGGCCTGGCCGCAGAGGCTGCCATTGCCTCCCCGGGCTCCTACCATGGGGCCTGGCCCTGCTCGCCCGAGGCCCAGGTTCACCGCAGGTGAATGCCTTTTGCGGACGCCAAGGACAGGAGGCCGCCGATTCCCTCACAGAGATGGGTTTCCGAGCTCTGGGGGACTGAGGTCGCAGCGGTCACACTCCATTTTTGGGTGGTTCAGCAGAGACTGGAGGGTTGAAGCGGCTGGGTCCAAGTCTGCCGCCTTGTGGCAGGGTGGGGGCGTTGCAGTCGAAGCAAGGGTCTTAACCTCGCAGGCTGAGCACAGGCCAGACTCCCCACGGGAGAACCGGTCCGTGGACGAGGGTCCCGCCCCCCGCCCGGACCCGCTCCACCTGGCGCGGAACCGTGGCCGGCCCCTCTTCCCGGCCCCAGGTCCCTAGTTCTTCCCTGGCACTCTGCCTCTGCGGGGGTGGGAGAGCTGCTGGGAAGTGTGGTCCACGGGAAAACGCGCGGTCCTCTGGGTGGCAGGGAGGGCTTCCCTTAACTCTGACACCAGCCCAGGAACCCGGTGAACCTGGCCTGATATCTCAAGGGGGGGGTGGCTCGTAGCCCAGAGTGATGGGCTTGGGGTGGGGCCTGCTTGCCTCTGCGCGGCCCCGCCTCTGGGCCCGAAACCACCCAGCCGCGGCTCGGACAAAAGCCATCTCCTGGGGGCCTCCCCCCTGTTCTTCCATCCGTAAAGGGGGACCCCTTTACGGATGGAAGAACAGGGGGATCTTCGCAGTGATGGGGACGGGAAGGAGGGGTCTGCGGGTTGGCTGCCTCGTAGGCCCGTTGCTCGCACCCCGGCCCCATGTGTCCCAGCTCCATGGAGGAGGTGGGCTGCTTATGGCGGGATGCAGGCGTCCTGCGGGAGTCAGGGGATGGCGTGGGCCCTCCCCGGGCAAGAGAGGGCGCCTGGGACCAGAGAGAGCACCCGGGAAAATGCCCAGCCCTGGCCCCCGTGGCTCCAGTGGCCTCCCCAGGCTCCTGCCGCGGGGCCTGGTCACGCTCACCTGGGCCCAGGTTCTCCGCAGGTGAATGCCTTTTGCGCACACCAAGGACCACAGGCCGCGGATCCCTTCACGGGGAGGGGGGGTTCGAGCTCTGTGGGACCCAGGTCGCATCCCACACAGTCCCTTCTCTCAAAGTTCAGCCCAGACTTTAGAGAGTATAAGCGTCTCGGTGCAGATTTGCCGCCTCGGGGCAGGGTGGGGCCGTTTGAGCCAAGAAAGACTCTCAGCCCCCCAGGCAGGTCACAGGGCGGAGACCCCCCGGGAGACCGGGTCCCAGGGCGTGGGTCCCGCCTCCCCGGGCCCGCCCCACCTGGCCCGGAACCGTGGCCGGCCCCTGTTCCCGGCCCCAGGTCCCTGGTTCTTCCCTGGCACTCTGCCTCTGGCGGGGTGGGAGACGGGCTGGCAAGTGGGGTCCACGGGAAAAGGATCGGACCTCTGGGTGGCGGGGAGAGCTCCCAGTTCCACGGACACGACCCCAGGGACCCTGTGAAGCAGGCCTGATATGTCCAGGGTGGACCCCATTGCCCCTAGGGAGGCTTCTGGTGGGGCTGCCTGCCCTGATCCTGCCGGGTACCGCGTCTTGGCCCGAAACTGGCCAGTCGCGGCTCTAAGAAAAGCCATCTCCTGGGGGCCTCCCCCCTGTCCTTCGCAGTTGGGCGGTCGGGACGGAGGGGTCTGCGCGTTTCCAGCCACTTAGCCCAGTGACCCGCAGCCCGGCCCCAGAGTTCCAAGCTCCACGGAGGCAGGGGGCCTCTTATCACGGGAAGCAGGTGTCTCGCGGGGCTCAAGGGATGGCGTGGGCACGCTCTAGGGGAGAGATGTTGCCCGTGCCCCGAGAGAGCCCCGGGGAGAGCCCGAGGCCTGGCCGCAGAGGCTGCCATTGCCTCCCCGGGCTCCTACCATGGGGCCTGGCCCTGCTCGCCCGAGGCCCAGGTTCACCGCAGGTGAATGCCTTTTGCGGACGCCAAGGACAGGAGGCCGCCGATTCCCTCACAGAGGTGGGTTTCCGAGCTCTGGGGGACTGAGGTCGCAGCGGTCACACTCCATTTTTGGGTGGTTCAGCAGAGACTGGAGGGTTGAAGCGGCTGGGTCCAAGTCTGCCGCCTTGTGGCAGGGTCGGGGCGTTGCAGGCGAAGCAAGGCTCTTAGCCTCCCAGGCGCGGCACAGGCCAGACTCCCCACGGGAGAACCGGTCCGTGGACGAGGGTCCCGCCCGCCCGCCCGGACCCGCTCCACCTGGTGCGGAACCGTGGCCGGCCCCTCTTCCCGGCCCCAGGTCCCTAGTTCTTCCCTGGCACTCTGCCTCTGCGGGGGTGGGAGAGCTGCTGGGAAGTGTGGTCCACGGGAAAACGCGCGGTCCTCTGGGTGGCAGGGAGGGCTTCCCTTAACTCTGACACCAGCCCAGGAACCCTGTGAACCTGGCCTGATATCTCAAGGGGGGGTGGCTGTAGCCCGGAGGGATGGGCTTGGGGTGGGGCCTGCTTGCGCCTGCGTGGCCCCGCCTCTGGGCCCGAAACCAACCAGCCGCGGCTCGGACAAAAGCCATCTCCTGGGGGCCTCCCCCCTGTTCTTCCATCCGTAAAGGGGGACCCCTTTACGGATGGAAGAACAGGGGGATCTTCGCTGTGGTGAGGACGGGACGGAGGGATCTGCGGTTTTGCCGCCACGTAGGCCCGTTGCTCGCACCCAGGCCCCATGTGTCCCAGCTCCATGGAGGATGTGGGCCGCTTATGGCAGAATGCAGGCGTCCTGGGGGAGTGAAGGGACGCCGTGGGCACTCCCCGGGCGAGAGAGGGTGCCTGGGACCCGAGAGAGCACCCGGGAAAATGCCCAGCCCTGGCCCGCGTGGCTCCAGTGGCCTCCCCAGGCTCCTGCCGTGGGGCCTGGTCCCGCTCACCTGGGCCCAGGTTCTCCGCAGGTGAATGCCTTCTGCGGATATCAAGGACCACAGGCGGCGGATCCCTTCACGGGGAGGGGGGGTTCGAGCTCTGTGGAACCCAGGTCGCATCCCACACAGTCCCTTCTCGCAAAGTTCAGCCCAGACTTCAGAGAGTATAAGCGTCTCGGTGCAGATTTGCCGCCTCGGGGCAGGGTGGGGTCTTTTGAGCCAAGAAAGACTCTCAGCCCCCCGGCAGGTCACGGGCCCGAGACCCCCCGGGAGACCGGGTCCCTGGGCGTGGGTCCCGCCTCCCCGGGCCCGCCCCACCTGGCCCGGAACCGTGGTCGGCCCCTGTTCCAGGCCTCAGGTCCCTGGTTCTTCCCTGGCACTCTGCCTCTGGCGGGGTGGGAGACGGGCTGGCAAGTGGGGTCCACGGGAAAAGGATCGGACCTCTGGGTGGCGGGGAGAGCTTCCAGGTCCACGGACACGACCCCAGGGACCCTGTGAAGCAGGCCTGATATGTCCAGGGTGGGGCCCGTTGCCCCGAGGGAGGCTTCTGGTGGGGCTGCCTGCCCTGAGCCTGCAGGGTCCGGCGTCTTGGCCCGAAACGGCCAGCCGCGGCTCTGAGAAAAGCCATCTCCTGGGGGCCTCCCCCCTGTCCTTCGCAGTTGGGCGGTCGGGACGGAGGGGTCTGCGCGTTTCCAGCCACTTAGCCCAGTGACCCGCAGCCCGGCCCCAGAGTTCCAAGCTCCACGGAGGCAGGGGGCCTCTTATCACGGGAAGCAGGTGTCTCGCGGGGCTCAAGGGATGGCGTGGGCACGCTCTAGGCGAGAGATGTTGCCCGTGCCCCGAGAGAGCCCCGGGGAGAGCCCGAGGCCTGGCCGCAGAGGCTGCCATTGCCTCCCCGGGCTCCTACCATGGGGCCTGGCCCTGCTCGCCCGAGGCCCAGGTTCACCGCAGGTGAATGCCTTTTGCGGACGCCAAGGACAGGAGGCCGCCGATTCCCTCACAGAGGTGGGTTTCCGAGCTCTGGGGGACTGAGGTCGCAGCGGTCACACTCCATTTTTGGGTGGTTCAGCAGAGACTGGAGGGTTGAAGCGGCTGGGTCCAAGTCTGCCGCCTTGTGGCAGGGTGGGGGCGTTGCAGGCGAAGCAAGGGTCTTAACCTCGCAGGCTGAGCACAGGCCAGACTCCCCACGGGAGAACCGGTCCGTGGACGAGGGTCCCGCCCGCCCGCCCGGACCCGCTCCACCTGGCGCGGAACCGTGGCCGGCCCCTCTTCCCGGCCCCAGGTCCCTAGTTCTTCCCTGGCACTCTGCCTCTGCCGGGGTGGGAGAGCTGCTGGGAAGTGTGGTCCACGGGAAAACGCGCGGTCCTCTGGGTGGCAGGGAGGGCTTCCCTTAACTCTGACACCAGCCCAGGAACCCGGTGAACCTGGCCTGATATCTCAAGGGGGGGGTGGCTCGTAGCCCAGAGTGATGGGCTTGGGGTGGGGCCTGCTTGCGCCTGCGCGGCCCCGCCTCTGGGCCCGAAACCACCCAGCCGCGGCTCGGACAAAAGCCATCTCCTGGGGGCCTCCCCCCGTTCTTCCATCCGTAAAGGGGGACCCCTTTACGGATGGAAGAACAGGGGGATCTTCGCAGTGATGGGGACGGGACGGAGGGGTCTGCGGGTTTGCCGCCTCGTAGGCCAGTTGCTCGCACCCCGGCCCCATGTGTCCCAGCTCCATGGAGGAGGTGGGCTGCTTATGGCGGGATGCAGGCGTCCTGCGGGAGTCAGGGGATGGCGTGGGCCCTCCCCGGGCAAGAGAGGGCGCCTGGGACCCGAGAGAGCACCCGGGAAAATGCCCAGCCCTGGCCCCCGTGGCTCCAGTGGCCTCCCCAGGCTCCTGCCGCGGGGCCTGGTCACGCTCACCTGGGCCCAGGTTCTCCGCAGGTGAATGCCTTTTGCGCACACCAAGGACCACAGGCCGCGGATCCCTTCACGGGGAGGGGGGGTTCGAGCTCTGTGGGACCCAGGTCGCATCCCACACAGTCCCTTCTCTCAAAGTTCAGCCCAGACTTTAGAGAGTATAAGCGTCTCGGTGCAGATTTGCCGCCTCGGGGCAGGGTGGGGTCTTTTGAGCCAAGAAAGACTCTCAGCCCCCCGGCAGGTCACAGGCCCGAGACCCCCCGGGAGACCGGGTCCCAGGGCGTGGGTCCCGCCTCCCCGGGCCCGCCCCACCTGGCCCGGAACCGTGGTCGGCCCCTGTTCCAGGCCTCAGGTCCCTGGTTCTTCCCTGGCACTCTGCCTCTGGCGGGGTGGGAGACGGGCTGGCAAGTGGGGTCCACGGGAAAAGGATCGGACCTCTGGGTGGCGGGGAGAGCTTCCAGGTCCACGGACACGACCCCAGGGACCCTGTGAAGCAGGCCTGATATGTCCAGGGTGGGGCCCGTTGCCCTGAGGGAGGCTTCTGGTGGGGCTGCCTGCCCTGAGCCTGCAGGGTCCGGCGTCTTGGCCCGAAACGGCCAGCCGCGGCTCTGAGAAAAGCCATCTCCTGGGGGCCTCCCCCCTGTCCTTCGCAGTTGGGCGGTCGGGACGGAGGGGTCTGCGCGTTTCCAGCCACTTAGCCCAGTGACCCGCAGCCCGGCCCCAGAGTTCCAAGCTCCACGGAGGCAGGGGGCCTCTTATCACGGGAAGCAGGTGTCTCGCGGGGCTCAGGGGATGGCGTGGGCACGCTCTAGGCGAGAGATGTTGCCCGTGCCCCGAGAGAGCCCCGGGGAGAGCCCGAGGCCTGGCCGCAGAGGCTGCCATTGCCTCCCCGGGCTCCTACCATGGGGCCTGGCCCTGCTCGCCCGAGGCCCAGGTTCACCGCAGGTGAATGCCTTTTGCGGACGCCAAGGACAGGAGGCCGCCGATTCCCTCACAGAGGTGGGTTTCCGAGCTCTGGGGGACTGAGGTCGCAGCGGTCACACTCCATTTTTGGGTGGTTCAGCAGAGACTGGAAGGTTGAAGCGGCTGGGTCCAAGTCTGCCGCCTTGTGGCAGGGTGGGGGCGTTGCAGGCGAAGCAAGGCTCTTAGCCTCCCAGTCGCGGCACAGGCCAGACTCCCCACGGGAGAACCGGTCCGTGGACAAGGGTCCCGCCCGCCCGCCCGGACCCGCTCCACCTGGCGCGGAACCGTGGCCGGCCCCTCTTCCCGGCCCCAGGTCCCTAGTTCTTCCCTGGCACTCTGCCTCTGCGGGGGTGGGAGAGCTGCTGGGAAGTGTGGTCCACGGGAAAACGCGCGGTCCTCTGGGTGGCAGGGAGGGCTTCCCTTAACTCTGACACCAGCCCAGGAACCCTGTGAACCTGGCCTGATATCTCAAGGGTGGGTGGCTCGTAGCCCGGAGGGATGGGCTTGGGGTGGGGCCTGCTTGCGCCTGCGCGGCCCCGCCTCTGGGCCCGAAACCAACCAGCCGCGGCTCAGACAAAAGCCATCTCCTGGGGGCCTCCCCCTGTTCTTCCATCCGTAAAGGGGGACCCCTTTACGGATGGAAGAACAGGGGGATCTTCGCTGTGGTGAGGACGGGACGGAGGGGTCTGCGGTTTTGCCGCCACGTAGGCCCGTTGCTCGCACCCAGGCCCCATGTGTCCCAGCTCCATGGAGGATGTGGGCCGCTTATGGCAGAATGCAGGCGTCCTGGGGGAGTGAAGGGACGCCGTGGGCACTCCCCGGGCGAGAGAGGGTGCCTGGGACCCGAGAGAGCACCCGGGAAAATGCCCAGCCCTGGCCCGCGTGGCTCCAGTGGCCTCCCCAGGCTCCTGCCGTGGGGCCTGGTCCCGCTCACCTGGGCCCAGGTTCTCCGCAGGTGAATGCCTTCTGCGGATATCAAGGACCACAGGCGGCGGATCCCTTCACGGGGAGGGGGGGTTCGAGCTCTGTGGAACCCAGGTCGCATCCCACACAGTCCCTTCTCGCAAAGTTCAGCCCAGACTTCAGAGAGTATAAGCGTCTCGGTGCAGATTTGCCGCCTCGGGGCAGGGTGGGGCCGTTTGAGCCAAGAAAGACTCTCAGCCCCCCGGGCAGGTCACAGGCCCGAGACCCCCCGGGAGACCGGGTCCCAGGGCGTGGGTCCCGCCTCCCCGGGTCCGCCCCACCTGTCCCGGAACCGTGGCCGGCCCCTGTTCCAGGCCTCAGATCCCTGGTTCTTCCCTGGCACTCTGCCTCTGGCGGGGTGGGAGACGGGCTGGCAAGTGGGGTCCACGGGAAAAGGATCGGACCTCTGGGTGGCGGGGAGAGCTTCCAGGTCCACGGACACGACCCCAGGGACCCTGTGAAGCAGGCCTGATATGTCCAGGGTGGGGCCCGTTGCCCCGAGGGAGGCTTCTGTTGGGGCTGCCTGCCCTGAGCCTGCAGGGTCCGGCGTCTTGGCCCGAAACGGCCAGCCGCGGCTCTGAGAAAAGCCATCTCCTGGGGGCCTCCCCCCTGTCCTTCGCAGTTGGGCCGTCGGGACGGAGGGGTCTGCGCGTTTCCAGCCACTTAGCCCAGTGACCCGCAGCCCGGCCCCAGAGTTCCAAGCTCCACGGAGGCAGGGGGCCTCTTATCACGGGAAGCAGGTGTCTCGCGGGGCTCAGGGGATGGCGTGGGCACGCTCTAGGCGAGAGATGTTGCCCGTGCCCCGAGAGAGCCCCGGGGAGAGCCCGAGGCCTGGCCGCAGAGGCTGCCATTGCCTCCCCGGGCTCCTACCATGGGGCCTGGCCCTGCTCGCCCGAGGCCCAGGTTCACCGCAGGTGAATGCCTTTTGCGGACGCCAAGGACAGGAGGCCGCCGATTCCCTCACAGAGATGGGTTTCCGAGCTCTGGGGGACTGAGGTCGCAGCGGTCACACTCCATTTTTGGGTGGTTCAGCAGAGACTGGAGGGTTGAAGCGGCTGGGTCCAAGTCTGCCGCCTTGTGGCAGGGTGGGGGCGTTGCAGTCGAAGCAAGGGTCTTAACCTCGCAGGCTGAGCACAGGCCAGACTCCCCACGGGAGAACCGGTCCGTGGACGAGGGTCCCGCCCACCCGCCCGGACCCGCTCCACCTGGCGCGGAACCGTGGCCGGCCCCTCTTCCCGGCCCCAGGTCCCTAGTTCTTCCCTGGCACTCTGCCTCTGCGGGGGTGGGAGAGCTGCTGGGAAGTGTGGTCCACGGGAAAACGCGCGGTCCTCTGGGTGGCAGGGAGGGCTTCCCTTAACTCTGACACCAGCCCAGGAACCCGGTGAACCTGGCCTGATATCTCAAGGGGGGTTGGCTCGTAGCCCAGAGTGATGGGCTTGGGGTGGGGCCTGCTTGCGCCTGCGCGGCCCCGCCTCTGGGCCCGAAACCACCCAGCCGCGGCTCGGACAAAAGCCATCTCCTGGGGGCCTCCCCCCTGTTCTTCCATCCGTAAAGGGGGACCCCTTTACGGATGGAAGAACAGGGGGATCTTCGCAGTGATGGGGACGGGACGGAGGGGTCTGCGGGTTTGCCGCCTCGTAGGCCCGTTGCTCGCACCCCGGCCCCATGTGTCCCAGCTCCATGGAGGAGGTGGGCTGCTTATGGCGGGATGCAGGCGTCCTGCGGGAGTCAGGGGATGGCGTGGGCCCTCCCCGGGCAAAAGAGGGCGCCTGGGACCAGAGAGAGCACCCGGGAAAATGCCCAGCCCTGGCCCGCGTGGCTCCAGTGGCCTCCCCAGGCTCCTTCCGTGGGGCCTGGTCCCGCTCACCTGGGCCCAGGTTCTCCGCAGGTGAATGCCTTCTGCGGATATCAAGGACCACAGGCGGTGGATCCCTTCACGGGGAGGGGGGGTTCGAGCTCTGTGGAACCCAGGTCGCATCCCACACAGTCCCTTCTCGCAAAGTTCAGCCCAGACTTCAGAGAGTATAAGCGTCTCGGTGCAGATTTGCCGCCTCGGGGCAGGGTGGGGTCTTTTGAGCCAAGAAAGACTCTCAGTCCCCAGGCAGGTCACAGGCCCGAGACCCCCCGGGAGACCGGGTCCCTGGGCGTGGGTCCCGCCTCCCCGGGCCCGCCCCACCTGGCCCGGAACCGTGGCCGGCCCCTGTTCCAGGCCTCAGGTCCCTGGTTCTTCCCTGGCACTCTGCCTCTGGCGGGGTGGGAGACGGGCTGGCAAGTGGGGTCCACGGGAAAAGGATCGGACCTCTGGGTGGCGGGGAGAGCTTCCAGGTCCACGGACACGACCCCAGGGACCCTGTGAAGCAGGCCTGATATGTCCAGGGTGGGGCCCGTTGCCCCGAGGGAGGCTTCTGGTGGGGCTGCCTGCCCTGAGCCTGCAGGGTCCGGCGTCTTGGCCCGAAACGGCCAGCCGCGGCTCTGAGAAAAGCCATCTCCTGGGGGCCTCCCCCCTGTCCTTCGCAGTTGGGCGGTCGGGACGGAGGGGTCTGCGCGTTTCCAGCCACTTAGCCCAGTGACCCGCAGCCCGGCCCCAGAGTTCCAAGCTCCACGGAGGCAGGGGGCCTCTTATCACGGGAAGCAGGTGTCTCGCGGGGCTCAAGGGATGGCGTGGGCACGCTCTAGGCGAGAGATGTTGCCCGTGCCCCGAGAGAGCCCCGGGGAGAGCCCGAGGCCTGGCCGCAGAGGCTGCCATTGCCTCCCCGGGCTCCTACCATGGGGCCTGGCCCTGCTCGCCCGAGGCCCAGGTTCACCGCAGGTGAATGCCTTTTGCGGACGCCAAGGACAGGAGGCCGCCGATTCCCTCACAGACGTGGGTTTCCGAGCTCTGGGGGACTGAGGTCGCAGCGGTCACACTCCATTTTTGGGTGGTTCAGCAGAGACTGGAAGGTTGAAGCGGCTGGTCCCAAGTCTGCCGCCTTGTGGCAGGGTGGGGGCGTTGCAGGCGAAGCAAGGCTCTTAGCCTCCCAGGCGCGGCACAGGCCAGACTCCCCACGGGAGAACCGGTCCGTGGACGAGGGTCCCGCCCGCCCGCCCGGACCCGCTCCACCTGGTGCGGAACCGTGGCCGGCCCCTCTTCCCGGCCCCAGGTCCCTAGTTCTTCCCTGGCACTCTGCCTCTGCGGGGGTGGGAGAGCTGCTGGGAAGTGTGGTCCACGGGAAAACGCGCGGTCCTCTGGGTGGCAGGGAGGGCTTCCCTTAACTCTGACACCAGCCCAGGAACCCTGTGAACCTGGCCTGATATCTCAAGGGGGGGTGGCTGTAGCCCGGAGGGATGGGCTTGGGGTGGGGCCTGCTTGCGCCTGCGTGGCCCCGCCTCTGGGCCCGAAACCAACCAGCCGCGGCTCGGACAAAAGCCATCTCCTGGGGGCCTCCCCCCTGTTCTTCCATCCGTAAAGGGGGACCCCTTTACGGATGGAAGAACAGGGGGATCTTCGCTGTGGTGAGGACGGGACGGAGGGATCTGCGGTTTTGCCGCCACGTAGGCCCGTTGCTCGCACCCAGGCCCCATGTGTCCCAGCTCCATGGAGGATGTGGGCCGCTTATGGCAGAATGCAGGCGTCCTGGGGGAGTGAAGGGACGCCGTGGGCACTCCCCGGGCGAGAGAGGGTGCCTGGGACCCGAGAGAGCACCCGGGAAAATGCCCAGCCCTGGCCCGCGTGGCTCCAGTGGCCTCCCCAGGCTCCTGCCGTGGGGCCTGGTCCCGCTCACCTGGGCCCAGGTTCTCCGCAGGTGAATGCCTTCTGCGGATATCAAGGACCACAGGCGGCGGATCCCTTCACGGGGAGGGGGGGTTCGAGCTCTGTGGAACCCAGGTCGCATCCCACACAGTCCCTTCTCGCAAAGTTCAGCCCAGACTTCAGAGAGTATAAGCGTCTCGGTGCAGATTTGCCGCCTCGGGGCAGGGTGGGGTCTTTTGAGCCAAGAAAGACTCTCAGCCCCCCGGCAGGTCACGGGCCCGAGACCCCCCGGGAGACCGGGTCCCTGGGCGTGGGTCCCGCCTCCCCGGGCCCGCCCCACCTGGCCCGGAACCGTGGTCGGCCCCTGTTCCAGGCCTCAGGTCCCTGGTTCTTCCCTGGCACTCTGCCTCTGGCGGGGTGGGAGACGGGCTGGCAAGTGGGGTCCACGGGAAAAGGATCGGACCTCTGGGTGGCGGGGAGAGCTTCCAGGTCCACGGACACGACCCCAGGGACCCTGTGAAGCAGGCCTGATATGTCCAGGGTGGGGCCCGTTGCCCCGAGGGAGGCTTCTGTTGGGGCTGCCTGCCCTGAGCCTGCAGGGTCCGGCGTCTTGGCCCGAAACGGCCAGCCGCGGCTCTGAGAAAAGCCATCTCCTGGGGGCCTCCCCCCTGTCCTTCGCAGTTGGGCGGTCGGGACGGAGGGGTCTGCGCGTTTCCAGCCACTTAGCCCAGTGACCCGCAGCCCGGCCCCAGAGTTCCAAGCTCCACGGAGGCAGGGGGCCTCTTATCACGGGAAGCAGGTGTCTCGCGGGGCTCAAGGGATGGCGTGGGCACGCTCTAGGCGAGAGATGTTGCCCGTGCCCCGAGAGAGCCCCGGGGAGAGCCCGAGGCCTGGCCGCAGAGGCTGCCATTGCCTCCCCGGGCTCCTACCATGGGGCCTGGCCCTGCTCGCCCGAGGCCCAGGTTCACCGCAGGTGAATGCCTTTTGCGGACGCCAAGGACAGGAGGCCGCCGATTCCCTCACAGAGGTGGGTTTCCGAGCTCTGGGGGACTGAGGTCGCAGCGGTCACACTCCATTTTTGGGTGGTTCAGCAGAGACTGGAGGGTTGAAGCGGCTGGGTCCAAGTCTGCCGCCTTGTGGCAGGGTGGGGGCGTTGCAGGCGAAGCAAGGGTCTTAACCTCGCAGGCTGAGCACAGGCCAGACTCCCCACGGGAGAACCGGTCCGTGGACGAGGGTCCCGCCCGCCCGCCCGGACCCGCTCCACCTGGCGCGGAACCGTGGCCGGCCCCTCTTCCCGGCCCCAGGTCCCTAGTTCTTCCCTGGCACTCTGCCTCTGCCGGGGTGGGAGAGCTGCTGGGAAGTGTGGTCCACGGGAAAACGCGCGGTCCTCTGGGTGGCAGGGAGGGCTTCCCTTAACTCTGACACCAGCCCAGGAACCCGGTGAACCTGGCCTGATATCTCAAGGGGGGGGTGGCTCGTAGCCCAGAGTGATGGGCTTGGGGTGGGGCCTGCTTGCGCCTGCGCGGCCCCGCCTCTGGGCCCGAAACCACCCAGCCGCGGCTCGGACAAAAGCCATCTCCTGGGGGCCTCCCCCCTGTTCTTCCATCCGTAAAGGGGGACCCCTTTACGGATGGAAGAACAGGGGGATCTTCGCAGTGATGGGGACGGGACGGAGGGGTCTGCGGGTTTGCCGCCTCGTAGGCCAGTTGCTCGCACCCCGGCCCCATGTGTCCCAGCTCCATGGAGGAGGTGGGCTGCTTATGGCGGGATGCAGGCGTCCTGCGGGAGTCAGGGGATGGCGTGGGCCCTCCCCGGGCAAGAGAGGGCGCCTGGGACCCGAGAGAGCACCCGGGAAAATGCCCAGCCCTGGCCCCCGTGGCTCCAGTGGCCTCCCCAGGCTCCTGCCGCGGGGCCTGGTCACGCTCACCTGGGCCCAGGTTCTCCGCAGGTGAATGCCTTTTGCGCACACCAAGGACCACAGGCCGCGGATCCCTTCACGGGGAGGGGGGGTTCGAGCTCTGTGGGACCCAGGTCGCATCCCACACAGTCCCTTCTCTCAAAGTTCAGCCCAGACTTTAGAGAGTATAAGCGTCTCGGTGCAGATTTGCCGCCTCGGGGCAGGGTGGGGTCTTTTGAGCCAAGAAAGACTCTCAGCCCCCCGGCAGGTCACAGGCCCGAGACCCCCCGGGAGACCGGGTCCCAGGGCGTGGGTCCCGCCTCCCCGGGCCCGCCCCACCTGGCCCGGAACCGTGGCCGGCCCCTGTTCCAGGCCTCAGGTCCCTGGTTCTTCCCTGGCACTCTGCCTCTGGCGGGGTGGGAGACGGGCTGGCAAGTGGGGTCCACGGGAAAAGGATCGGACCTCTGGGTGGCGGGGAGAGCTTCCAGGTCCACGGACACGACCCCAGGGACCCTGTGAAGCAGGCCTGATATGTCCAGGGTGGGGCCCGTTGCCCGGAGGGAGGCGTCTGGTGGGGCTGCCTGCCCTGAGCCTGCAGGGTCCGGCGTCTTGGCCCGAAACGGCCAGCCGCGGCTCTGAGAAAAGCCATCTCCTGGGGGCCTCCCCCCTGTCCTTCGCAGTTGGGCGGTCGGGACGGAGGGGTCTGCGCGTTTCCAGCCACTTAGCCCAGTGACCCGCAGCCCGGCCCCAGAGTTCCAAGCTCCACGGAGGCAGGGGGCCTCTTATCACGGGAAGCAGGTGTCTCGCGGGGCTCAGGGGATGGCGTGGGCACGCTCTAGGCGAGAGATGTTGCCCGTGCCCCGAGAGAGCCCCGGGGAGAGCCCGAGGCCTGGCCGCAGAGGCTGCCATTGCCTCCCCGGGCTCCTACCATGGGGCCTGGCCCTGCTCGCCCGAGGCCCAGGTTCACCGCAGGTGAATGCCTTTTGCGGACGCCAAGGACAGGAGGCCGCCGATTCCCTCACAGAGGTGGGTTTCCGAGCTCTGGGGGACTGAGGTCGCAGCGGTCACACTCCATTTTTGGGTGGTTCAGCAGAGACTGGAAGGTTGAAGCGGCTGGGTCCAAGTCTGCCGCCTTGTGGCAGGGTGGGGGCGTTGCAGGCGAAGCAAGGCTCTTAGCCTCCCAGTCGCGGCACAGGCCAGACTCCCCACGGGAGAACCGGTCCGTGGACAAGGGTCCCGCCCGCCCGCCCGGACCCGCTCCACCTGGCGCGGAACCGTGGCCGGCCCCTCTTCCCGGCCCCAGGTCCCTAGTTCTTCCCTGGCACTCTGCCTCTGCCGGGGTGGGAGAGCTGCTGGGAAGTGTGGTCCACGGGAAAACGCGCGGTCCTCTGGGTGGCAGGGAGGGCTTCCCTTAACTCTGACACCAGCCCAGGAACCCTGTGAACCTGGCCTGATATCTCAAGGGGGGGGTGGCTCGTAGCCCGGAGGGATGGGCTTGGGGTGGGGCCTGCTTGCGCCTGCGCGGCCCCGCCTCTGGGCCCGAAACCAACCAGCCGCGGCTCAGACAAAAGCCATCTCCTGGGGGCCTCCCCCTGTTCTTCCATCCGTAAAGGGGGACCCCTTTACGGATGGAAGAACAGGGGGATCTTCGCTGTGGTGAGGACGGGACGGAGGGGTCTGCGGTTTTGCCGCCACGTAGGCCCGTTGCTCGCACCCAGGCCCCATGTGTCCCAGCTCCATGGAGGATGTGGGCCGCTTATGGCAGAATGCAGGCGTCCTGGGGGAGTGAAGGGACGCCGTGGGCACTCCCCGGGCGAGAGAGGGCGCCTGGGACCCGAGAGAGCACCCGGGAAAATGCCCAGCCCTGGCCCCCGTGGCTCCAGTGGCCTCCCCAGGCTCCTGCCGCGGGGCCTGGTCACGCTCACCTGGGCCCAGATTCTCCGCAGGTGAATGCCTTTTGCGCACACCAAGGACCAGAGGCCGCGGATCCCTTCACGGGGAGGGGGGGTTCGAGCTCTGTGGGACCCAGGTCGCATCCCACACAGTCCCTTCTCTCAAAGTTCAGCCCAGACTTTAGAGAGTATAAGCGTCTCGGTGCAGATTTGCCGCCTCGGGGCAGGGTGGGGTCTTTGGAGCCAAGAAAGACTCTCAGCCCCCCGGCAGGTCACAGGCCCGAGACCCCCCGGGAGACCGGGTCCCAGGGCGTGGGTCCCGCCTCCCCGGGCCCGCCCCACCTGGCCCGGAACCGTGGCCGGCCCCTGTTCCAGGCCTCAGGTCCCTGGTTCTTCCCTGGCACTCTGCCTCTGGCGGGGTGGGAGACGGGCTGGCAAGTGGGGTCCACGGGAAAAGGATCGGACCTCTGGGTGGCGGGGAGAGCTTCCAGGTCCACGGACACGACCCCAGGGACCCTGTGAAGCAGGCCTGATATGTCCAGGGTGGGGCCCGTTGCCCCGAGGGAGGCGTCTGGTGGGGCTGCCTGCCCTGAGCCTGCAGGGTCCGGCGTCTTGGCCCGAAACGGCCAGCCGCGGCTCTGAGAAAAGCCATCTCCTGGGGGCCTCCCCCCTGTCCTTCGCAGTTGGGCCGTCGGGACGGAGGGGTCTGCGCGTTTCCAGCCACTTAGCCCAGTGACCCGCAGCCCGGCCCCAGAGTTCCAAGCTCCACGGAGGCAGGGGGCCTCTTATCACGGGAAGCAGGTGTCTCGCGGGGCTCAAGGGATGGCGTGGGCACGCTCTAGGCGAGAGATGTTGCCCGTGCCCCGAGAGAGCCCCGGGGAGAGCCCGAGGCCAGGCCGCAGAGGCTGCCATTGCCTCCCCGGGCTCCTACCATGGGGCCTGGCCCTGCTCGCCCGAGGCCCAGGTTCACCGCAGGTGAATGCCTTTTGCGGACGCCAAGGACAGGAGGCCGCCGATTCCCTCACAGAGATGGGTTTCCGAGCTCTGGGGGACTGAGGTCGCAGCGGTCACACTCCATTTTTGGGTGGTTCAGCAGAGACTGGAAGGTTGAAGCGGCTGGGCCCAAGTCTGCCGCCTTGTGGCAGGGTGGGGGCGTTGCAGGCGAAGCAAGGGTCTTAACCTCGCAGGCTGAGCACAGGCCAGACTCCCCACGGGAGAACCGGTCCGTGGACGAGGGTCCCGCCCGCCCGCCCGGACCCGCTCCACCTGGCGCGGAACCGTGGCCGGCCCCTCTTCCCGGCCCCAGGTCCCTAGTTCTTCCCTGGCACTCTGCCTCTGCGGGGGTGGGAGAGCTGCTGGGAAGTGTGGTCCACGGGAAAACGCGCGGTCCTCTGGGTGGCAGGGAGGGCTTCCCTTAACTCTGACACCAGCCCAGGAACCCGGTGAACCTGGCCTGATATCTCAAGGGGGGGGTGGCTGTAGCCCGGAGTGATGGGCTTGGGGTGGGGCCTGCTTGCGCCTGCGCGGCCCCGCCTCTGGGCCCGAAACCAACCAGCCGCGGCTCGGACAAAAGCCATCTCCTGGGGGCCTCCCCCCTGTTCTTCCATCCGTAAAGGGGGACCCCTTTACGGATGGAAGAACAGGGGGATCTTCGCAGTGATGGGGACGGGACGGAGGGGTCTGCGGTTTTGCCGCCACGTAGGCCCGTTGCTCGCACCCAGGCCCCATGTGTCCCAGCTCCATGGAGGATGTGGGCCGCTTATGGCAGAATGCAGGCGTCCTGGGGGAGTGAAGGGACGCCGTGGGCACTCCCCGGGCGAGAGAGGGCGCCTGGGACCCGAGAGAGCACCCGGGAAAATGCCCAGCCCTGGCCCGCGTGGCTCCAGTGGCCTCCCCAGGCTCCTGCCGTGGGGCCTGGTCCCGCTCACCTGGGCCCAGGTTCTCCGCAGGTGAATGCCTTCTGCGGATATCAAGGACCACAGGCGGCGGATCCCTTCACGGAGAGGGGGGGTTCGAGCTCTGTGGAACCCAGGTCGCATCCCACACAGTCCCTTCTCGCAAAGTTCAGCCCAGACTTCAGAGAGTATAAGCGTCTCGGTGCAGATTTGCCGCCTCGGGGCAGGGTGGGGTCTTTTGAGCCAAGAAAGACTCTCAGCCCCCCGGCAGGTCACGGGCCCGAGACCCCCCGGGAGACCGGGTCCCAGGGCGTGGGTCCCGCCTCCCCGGGCCCGCCCCACCTGGCCGGGAACCGTGGCCGGCCCCTGTTCCAGGCCTCAGGTCCCTGGTTCTTCCCTGGCACTCTGCCTCTGGCGGGGTGGGAGACGGGCTGGCAAGTGGGGTCCACGGGAAAAGGATCGGACCTCTGGGTGGCGGGGAGAGCTTCCAGGTCCACGGACACGACCCCAGGGACCCTGTGAAGCAGGCCTGATATGTCCAGGGTGGGGCCCGTTGCCCCGAGGGAGGCTTCTGGTGGGGCTGCCTGCCCTGAGCCTGCAGGGTCCGGCGTCTTGGCCCGAAACGGCCAGCCGCGGCTCTGAGAAAAGCCATCTCCTGGGGGCCTCCCCCCTGTCCTTCGCAGTTGGGCGGTCGGGACGGAGGGGTCTGCGCGTTTCCAGCCACTTAGCCCAGTGACCCGCAGCCCGGCCCCAGAGTTCCAAGCTCCACGGAGGCAGGGGGCCTCTTATCACGGGAAGCAGGTGTCTCGCGGGGCTCAGGGGATGGCGTGGGCACGCTCTAGGCGAGAGATGTTGCCCGTGCCCCGAGAGAGCCCCGGGGAGAGCCCGAGGCCTGGCCGCAGAGGCTGCCATTGCCTCCCCGGGCTCCTACCATGGGGCCTGGCCCTGCTCGCCCGAGGCCCAGGTTCACCGCAGGTGAATGCCTTTTGCGGACGCCAAGGACAGGAGGCCGCCGATTCCCTCACAGAGATGGGTTTCCGAGCTCTGGGGGACTGAGGTCGCAGCGGTCACACTCCATTTTTGGGTGGTTCAGCAGAGACTGGAGGGTTGAAGCGGCTGGGTCCAAGTCTGCCGCCTTGTGGCAGGGTGGGGGCGTTGCAGTCGAAGCAAGGGTCTTAACCTCGCAGGCTGAGCACAGGCCAGACTCCCCACGGGAGAACCGGTCCGTGGACAAGGGTCCCGCCCGCCCGCCCGGACCCGCTCCACCTGGCGCGGAACCGTGGCCGGCCCCTCTTCCCGGCCCCAGGTCCCTAGTTCTTCCCTGGCACTCTGCCTCTGCGGGGGTGGGAGAGCTGCTGGGAAGTGTGGTCCACGGGAAAACGCGCGGTCCTCTGGGTGGCAGGGAGGGCTTCCCTTAACTCTGACACCAGCCCAGGAACCCTGTGAACCTGGCCTGATATCTCAAGGGGGGGTGGCTC